>NC_071576.1:29108491-29408491 GCF_024509145.1 Vidua macroura | reverse complement strand
ATTTTAAATTTAAACTTAAATTCTTTCAGGAACAATATCCATGTCTAAGCAGCTCTCAAGAGGATACATGAAACACATAAAAACATGCTTAATTTCAATGCAGTTTCTAGGCTGTGTGTCCTGGCCATTCAGAAAACATTTATAGAACATTAATCTGAGACTCGATAGTCCTTGAGTGTAGAGGTCCAGGCAGATTCTCTACAGTAAGTTATGTTGTTCCTTTAGCTGAGTTTTAATACTTTATTTCAGAAGTTAAGTAAATAGGGATCACAACATATGAATGGTGTTTGTGTAAAAGTTCTATAGGAAAGCACTTTGACTTTTGGGAATGAAGATCTGTCTCTACCACCCAAAACGTAAAGATCCTCAGAGTCACTTATTAAGTTATTATCACTGAAACACATAATTGCCACATCCTCCCTTTGCTACTTGTCTCTGCTTGTACTGTACCACCACAGCAAATGAATCCATTTAGTGACAAGCTACAATTTTCCAGATTTATGCTGTGTTGGAATAGTCCCCATGGTTCCAATTTAGGCTCTTAAGTAAATCTCTGGGTTTTGAATTGCAATTAGTTTCAACTAGCAAGCAATTAAATGCAAAACGTTTTCTGATGAGTGTTCTAGTTGCGTTTATGATCTTCAGGTTTCATTTCACACTATGAAGATTGGAAGGTTTGCTTGCCAATCAAATCTTGAATTTAGGAGTGGAATTGTTTTAACTGAGCCACACAGTTTGTTTTCTCAATGTTATGACTAAACTTTGCTAATGTTTACAATTGTTTTTATTTTACTCTGACACTCTCTCAGAGTAGTTATCATAAACTGCTGCTTACAGATATACAACAGATATGTCTCACTGACCTATGCTGATCCTGAGTAAAATAAAAATGAGAAGTAGTTCAAATCTCAAGAAGCTTAGGATTTAAACAGGGCAGTTCAAAAGGCACCAACTGATCTAAGCATGGTTGCATGATTTTGTGTCCTTCCATATTCAGATCCATGTTTTCAAGGAAAGACAAAGCAAGTGATCATTCTCTGATACAAATGGGAGGATAATCTGTTTTTTCTCCAAAATATATTATTTTTAGTTCCTCTTTTAAAAGGGGTACACTGGCAGAACTCCTTGAATTTTACAATGCATAGCTGTAAAGAATACAATAAAATGTCTATTATTCAATTAACTTTTTTGAATTGAACTTTTTTGAATTTAGCTTGAACTTTTTCAAGCTAATTATATCACATCTGACCTTTTGATATTAACTTTCCTTAACTCACTAGAGAAACACCTTCCTTTTAGCCATCAGAAATCCCAAGGTGGCTATCACAAATGATTCCACCTTTGATGCTCAGCCACTATTGGCCTTTTCCCAAAAAAGCATGCAGTATGTAGCAAACAATTGAAAATACTGGCAAAACAGTGCTCCAAAGTCTGGCTTTCTGTTTAAAATAAGAATGCTGCAGAAATTGGAGATCAGTGTGACTGTGGAGCCTGGATAGACAGGTTAAAAATAGCTGATGTATCAAATGGGTCAGTCTTCATGTGGGACTTTTACAGAGAAGGGTTAAAACTGTTAACAACTCTTGAGGCATATATTTTTTTAAATTAACCACGTGGAAGCTTGACCCAAATGATCTCAGTCCCTACTGCAGAGATAGAATTTATACAGAAACTATCTAGTGACTACTGAACTGGGAATGCTCATAAGTTCTTTTCTTCATTTAAAAGTGATTACATGATTACGGATTTTGAGTCAAAATGCCTTTAGGTGTTTAATGAAGTGTCAGATACTATATGCACTACATGCTCTATGTAGAAAGTGCAGGTCTCAAAAACATTTGAAAGTGAATGGTAACATACACAAAAAAATTAACTTAGGAACACAGTAAATAAAATATAATGAATGAATAATTAAATGAATAATGAAATGGCAATTTCAGCATGACAAGAGTCATGATGGCATTCTACATTCTTGGCTATCTTTACTGTTTTCAATGTCTTGATAGAATTTGTATATTGTATAAATCCAGTACTCTGACAAATTTTATCTTGCTTCCTTTTCTAGTAAAAAAATAAACAAATGTAATCCAGTGATTTTCAGAAGGCATAGCTTGTAAATACAAAAATATTTATTTCCAATTTCTGCATTTAAAAATTGCTATAAAATAGTGGATGCTTAAAAACTGATAAAATATTTTTAGTTCTTAATAATATGAATAATTCTTATTATATATGCATGAAGTAAGGACAACAGTGATATAATTATTTTGCTTTTCTAGGAGAAATAATATTTTGATAAAGAAAAATAAGGAAAATAAAGGTAAGAAAATAGGTTAATACAGCTATACATCATTTTGTTGACCACAATTTAAAAAAAATCACGAATACAACCTTATCTTAGCATAAATGTGTAACTCATGTTGTCTTAGGTGAAATTTTGAAATTTAAACAGAAATTGAAGTCCTTTATTAAATATGAATGTGATAACTCACTGACAATACAAGTGTTTGATCAGGACTAATGAATGGCACTTTATGAGGACAGGAGTTACTGGTACATCACTCGATGTGTCAGCCATGACTAAAGTGGTTGTATTTGCTGTAGTGTATTCTCTAAGACCAATTTGTTTTAGGATTATAAACTCAGTTAAATCTTCATAATGAGAAGCAAAATTACTTGATCTTTTACAAATCAAGATTCTCAAAGACTATTTGGCCAAATCTAAAAAGGCAGGAAATCCTGTTAAACTGTTGAAGCAAAATCCTAAATTATGCCTGTTTGGCCTCTTTTTCTCACTATTTATAAATGAATTTAATGACTCATTAGATAGCACTTTGGCAGTTCTACCCCACTTCTTGCAAAAGAAAAACACTACAAACATAAGAGGATTATATTATCATTAGGACTCCTTCTGAATTAATAAGCTTAACAGGAACCTGAATTACAAGAGCAGGAGATGAGTTACAGTAGAATATTTTACATGGTGCCTTGAGTCTAGTTTGGAATCTCTCCCTGCAGCCAATTTGGAAGATGTGGTTTAGAAGACTCCCTTTTGTCACTAAAGCTAATTAGGAAAGGCTTTATTTAGACAAATTTAATACTGCTACTAATGAACAAAGATCAAACTATCTGTCAACTGCTGCTAAGAATATCTTATTCAGTCAGCATTTATACTCCCCTTGAATTCAGTGTTGTATAAGAGTGTATTTTCCCCCAAAGTAACTATTTATAGTTAATACTAGGGCAAGAAAGCAGTACTCAAAACAGGCATGTGCTTTGCAGTGGCTGTAGAATGTCACTCAGTTACACATGGAGCTCTACAGGTTGTCTTAATGGCTTTCCACAATTCCTTCCTGATGGATGAAAGAAAACTCAGAATGGATAAACATCCAGCCTGCATGGATGAATGGGGAAGAGATTGTGGGGATAAACAGATATTCTGTTTTTATGTGGGATTTTATGTTTGATCCTTCTAGGGCAATGGACAGGAAGTACTGTCTTGTCAGACAAACTGTTTCCTGCCATAGGCAGAAGATACTGAAACCACCTCCTGAATTTCTTATTTTGACTTAAGCCTAAGAGTCTCAGGAGTTGCAATGTTATTTAGATTATTTTAAAACAGCTTACCTGAAAAAAATAATGGAGACATCACTTCTCAGTATTTTGCAGTATTTTGAAACTTGCAAAATACCATTACTGGACATCTAAAAAGAAGATAAAATATCTTTGGGTTCTTTAAAACATCAGCAGAAACATGTTTTCTTTCACAAAAAATGTGGCAGAGACTAGGAATTTTTTAGTGCTTATTAATTTGTCTCTTGAATATTAGGATAAAGAAATACTTTAAAAACATTTCAGAGAGTATAAATAGGAGCTGAAGTGTTACTATTTTAATACAAAATGAATTATTAATACTTTATCTGTGATTTAATGGTCACATCAGAACACATTACAGGACAAGTCTGCTTTTGTAAGGAATTACTGCATATAATGTGTGAATGAAATAAACATACAGCATTTTAGATACATCTTCATACTTGCATTTCTAGATACCAATGTTACATGTTATGCATGTATTGTATATCTCAAAATTATAGCTGAATGAACTCAGAGCAGGGGGTCAGAAGGCAATATTTTAAAAAGCCAAGTGTGTTTTTCTATTATATAATTCAATAGTAATACTCCTAAACAAAAATATATTGTGTCTTTAGGTTTGGGTTTATATTAAAAGTAAAATTTCAAAAATTTTCTAATTAACTCAAGACCCCATATTTTTTAAATGCATAATTAACTGAAGAGCTTATGTATTATTGAATTGCAATGAGATTTTAAATTCCATATAATTTTTCAAATGTAAATTATGTTTCAAAATTGCATAAAGTCTTTTGGAAATTTTAACCACAAGTATGGTATTTTGAAAGTATCACCCAAAGTGATTTTTTCAGGAGTTCCAGTTCCACAATGACAGAACTTAACTATCAGGTATTTTCACTCTCACTTAAGTGTTCCTAACTTTATATGAAAAGTCAGTGCCCAGTTGATGCAAGTTACTATTAGTGTTTTATAGGGTAGATATACTCTGTCTTCTCCTTGTTCATAGAATCAACAGTTTTAAGATTTCTACCACCAATTTGCACACAACAAACTCTTAAACCACTGCAGCAAACTTAATAAATCCTTTTAACTCATCCTCTAAAAATCATCTTTAGCCATGCCTAGAATAGTAAAGAACTAGATAGTATAGTTAGTATAATACTTAGAACTGAGACATCCAAACCCCTCAATTTTTCATGTTTGTCTAGATAGTAATGAACAGAAAAAGATGGAATTAGGTTGGTTGTCACAGCAGACACAATACAACAGCAGCCCAATTTTAAAAGGCAAAAGAAAAAAAAAAAAACAGCCAGCCCATCTTATTACTTAGATTTATCAACTTTTCCTTCAGTGAACACAGATCCTGATGTATTGAGACTGAATTGTGTGATTTACAGTTATTCCTTGTGTTGTAGAAGGAATACATGTATATCAGCATCATTAGGCATGAAATTTTGTCTCAAGACTCTGAATCATTCAGTGTTTTGTTGCTTGACCTTGCTTTTCTGCCTGTTTGCATATCTGAAACTGTGTGTTGATCTTGAGGTTATTTCAGCTGAAGTGAGCTTGCTGGGCTCCCTGTTGAGCTAGGCTGTTAGGCAAGACAGTTGCATGACATTTCCTTTAATTTGTTGACACTAAAAATCCCTGAGTTCAGCTCTGATGGAAGACAGATCATGTAATGCCCCTGTAAAGGACTTGGAGCATTCTTTATGTGGAGGCTTCAGACCAGACGACAGTGTTTTAATACTAGATTAACAAGAAGTTATGGCATTTTGGTAGTCCTTGTTTTAATAGATATCTGAATTTTGCCTTGTGGCTTAACACTTTTTTTTACACACTCTACAAGCAGTTGAAAAAAATATTACATTTTAAGGTTTTATTTCATTATTCAGAACAGAGATTGCAGTAAGTTGTACATCTGGAAAAAAGTGCTTATCACGCCTGTCTGCCCAAAAGGCATTGAACAATCTTTAGATTTATTTTTGCATGGCTAGCAGTTACAGAAAAATAAAGAAATTAGAGCAGCACTTACTAGAGAATGAATACAATATTTCTGTCAGCATCTTATTATGTAGAAAAGATTAAATAAAGCTTATGATATCTGAATTTTTTTTCATTATTAGGTATTCCTAACAACCATCCTCTGCTTTTAATTCAAGAATTAATTCCTCAATCTCTGTTAAAAGTTTAATTTTCAGCAAAAATTATAAGATTTATCGTATGCTACTTATACATCAGTTTCATGAAAATGAAGAAATGCATGCCAGATAAAAATCCCTGCTACAACCTGTTCACACGGTACCCAATCCCCTGTGCTGGAAGACAGTGACAGGAGGCAGAATGAAACCTCCAGAATCTAAGGGGAAGTGGTCAGAACCTGCTGTACCACACAGACATGCACAAGTCTATGGGACCAGATGAAATCTACCCAATGGTATCCAAGGAGATACCATGCTCCCTGAGGCACTCTCCATCATCTACCTGCAGCCCTGGAGAGCTGGGGAAGTCACAGTTGACTGGAGGCTATCACATGTGATGTGTATCCACAGAAAAGGCTGGAAGGAGGACACAGGGAACTACAGGCCTGTCAGTCTCAGTGCCAGGGAAGGTCACAAAACAGATCATCCTGTGTGCCAACATGCTGCACATACAGGACTGCCAGGGACTCAGGCCCAGCCCAGCATGACTTCTTGAAAGGCAGGGCCTGCTCAAACAACACCATCTCCATCTATGACAAGGAGACCTGCTTAGTGGATTATGAAAAGACTATGGATATTGCCTTCCTGGGCTTTAGTAAAGCCTTTGACAATGTCTCCCAGAGCCTTCTCCTGGAGAAACTGACTGCTCATGGCTTGGATGGGTGCACCCTTGGCTGGGACAGAAACTGGTGGTGAAGTTAAGTCCAAATAATAACTGCTTACAAGTGTAGTTCCTGAGGGCTCAGTACTGGGCCCAGTCCCATTTAATATTTTTGTCAGTGATCTGGATGAAGGGACTGAGCACACCCTCAGTCAGTTTGCAGATGACACCAAGCTGGGTGGGAGTGTTGATCTGCTGGAGAGCAGGAAGGCTCTGCAGAGGGATCTGGCCAAGGGCAGAGTTATAGCGTTCAGCAAAGCCAAGTGCCAGGTGCTGCAGCTGGGTCACAAAAACTCCAGGCAGCACTAGTCTTAGTTCAGGGTTCAGGGCTTCAGGGCTGGAAAGTTGCCCAGTGGACAAAGAACCTGGAATTGTTGGTTGACAGTGAGCTGAACATGAGCTAGCATGTGCCCAGGTGACCGAGAAGGCCAGTGACATCCTGGCTTGTACCAGAAATAGTGTGGGCAGCTGGATGAGGAAGGTGATTGACTTGTACTGGGACTGGTGAGGCCACACCTCCAATCCTGTGTCCAGTTCTGGGTCCCTCAATACAAGAAACACATTGAAATGCTGGAGCATGTCCATGAGAAGGGCAACAGAGCTGGGGAAGGGTCTAGGGCACAGTTCATATGAGGAGCAGCTGAGGGAGGTTGCAGTGTTTAGCCTGGAGAAAATGAGGCTCAGGGGAGACATTATTGTTCCTACAAATACCCAAATACCTGAAAAGAGGATGTAGGAGGTGAGGGTTGGTCTCTTCTCCCAAGTAACAAGTGTCAGAATGAGACAAAATAGGTTGTGCCAGGGGAGTTTTATGTTGTATATGAGAAAAAACTTCTTCAGGGAATAGGTGATCAGGCACAGGAACAGGCTTCCCAGGGAAGTGGCAGAATCACCATTCCTGGAGATATTTAAAAGACACGTAGCTGTGACACTTAGGGACATGGTTTTGTGGTGAACACAATGGTGCTAGATTAGCGGGGACATTTGATGATCTAGGAGGTCTTTTCCAACCTTCACAATTATATGGTTCTTTTTTTTTTTTTTTTACAGAAATTCTGGCATTTCATTGATAATCTGAGACTTCCCTGTTTCTAAGTGTTTAAAGACTCTGTAATGATGCTCAGTGTGACAAAACACCAATACTCTGATCCTCCAGTCTCAACACTCACTGAGATGCAGGTATTAATGAACAATAAACAATGTTACATTGTTTCTAAGGAACTTGTAGAACATTCCCATCTAGACCATTGGGAAAAATCTAACAGAATGCCACTGGTATTACAAACCCTAAGCAGGTGGGTGCAACAAAGAAGCAGGTTAGAGAAGGGAACAGGGATAAATTAACAACAGAAGTACCAGAATTATGAACTCCTGATCAAGTAAGAGCAGTAACAACAGATCATTGTAGGCTCTGCTGTTTAGATTTCTGCTTTCTGAGTGTCCAACATCAGAAGAGAATTTGAAGAGAAACTAAAAGGAATAAAAAATAACTTTTACAGAGGGAATTTGAAACATCATGCTAGCCTATATCAAGGATGAGAACATCAGTGCATTATTGGAAGACTTTTACAGTTAGAGGTTTGTCTTAAATATGCTGTGTCAAAGGTTTATTTGTTTTTTTTCAACTGCATGATTTTTTCATCTGCTTCTTGCTGGGCCATAATAAAAAAAATAATAAAAATATTGCATGTCCCAGATCCTCCAGTCCTCAGGGTGACTGTGCTCTTACAGCCATATTTTCATAGGGAAGAGATCCTTCAAAACCGCCCACCTTCTGTCCATGCTCTGACAGCCACCCTAATGCAATCAGCCAACTCACATGCATGGGAGAAAGCTTCAGGCTCTGCGCAAGCAACTGGCACTCAGAGGCCACCATGTGCCCCAAACTCAGGTGGCAGAGTCAGGGTAAAAGAGAGAAGACTGAAAATACAGAGAAACAGGGGTGGAAAGCTAAACAGCCCTTCCTGTCATCCCTCCAAAAAGGAAAGCTATGATAAAAATTAATTAAAATAATGAAGGAAAAATAAAGACCTGAAGGGAGGAAGCTGCCTGGGAAAAATAGGGTTTAGTCTAGTTTTGAATTGCTTACATGTCAAGAGCCTGGGGAAAATAGGGTACAGGATAGGAAGCCCAGTTCCATTCATGATACCTGCACCAGATTTCTTTGTGTAGAATATTTGATGATTACCCTTAAAAATCCTGCCTGGCTTGTTGGATGACTGGGAGATGCTCAGAAGTTATTTATAGACCACCACTGCAACTTTCTAACATAGGATCTGAAAGAATTAAGAAGAATGACACAGTCTACAATGTCCCATAATTTTTCTGTTAACTTGCCCTTATGTCTTTGTAATCCAGATAAAGAAATCCATGAGGCAACTCAGAGCCACTCGTAGCAGCACATTTTATTAAGAAGACATGTGTTTACTGTGAATCTGTTACATGCTTGTTTCATTTGTTTTTCCTTAATACTTTTAGGGTGATATCCTTGTGAAAATGAAATCTACTGAATATATACAAATACTTGATGGCAAGCTTAAATATTTAGTGAACCTAAATATGCCTTTGCAGCATACAAAATATAGAGGAGCAGAACATGTTTTGTTGTAGGGCAGCAGTTGAATGAAACAGAAATAGAATGGAATGATTTGAATCACAACCAAAAGAGTTCCTGCTAGCACCATTGTGTTGATATGACAGATATGGTCGGAAAACAAACAGAAAGTGATAAGCAAACAGGGTGATGCTCAAAATTGATAAGTTTTTCCATAAAATGTTATCTTGGATCCTAAAATACCACATAGGCAAGAAAATCTGCTAACACCCTCTGCAGAATATTATCTATAGTACTTTCTCACACAGACACTTCAATTGTAAACATTTTAAAACTTCATTGTGCTAATGAGTAAAAACGAGCTTGCCTGCCACTTCAAAGCTAGTTGTATGACATGGTGAAATAATTGCAAAGAGTAAATAATATCTGTGATCCAAAATCTGAACAGTTTTGGAGCTGTGACTTCTTAATGCATGTGGTAGAAAAGGTTTTTTAGAAAATATACCTTAAACACTGCTTTGTCACATCTTTTCTTTGAACTCCAGGTTTCAAATCCTCTCCTGGAGTGAAGTTTGTAATTCACTGGGCTTAAGTCACACACTTTGACATTAATTACACTGTTCACTGAACTGGAGTAGCTTAATAAATAATCCTTATTCCCTGGAGAGTCCAGTCTATTCATCATTCCCTTCGATGTTTTCTCCCATGCAGATTAGCACACGCAGGATTAAAAAGAAAGGAGATGCAACCAATAAATGAATGTTAGCTCTTTGTAAAAGGTGATAACAGTACCATTTCTTATGCTACAGACTGGAGAAGTCAAGCTGAATTATACATTACAGACATCTTACCCATTCTGCAGTGTCTGTGTTGAAGGCTATTATCTTCTGTCCTTTGGGAACTGCAAGGAAGTAAAGACATGGAAGCTTAGCAGAAAAAAGAAGAAAAAAGAGTTTAAACTTTTCTTGGCTAGAAGCAAATTTTAGTTTATTATTCAGTTCAGCTCCACTGTGTTCCACTTTCAAAGTTTCAGTAGCTGTTCTACTTAAAAAGCATATGATAGTATGGAAAATAAAGACTCCTTTAAAATACTATTTCTTCAAGGGGACAGGTAAGGTCTCTGGACTTCTGCCTAACATGAAAGAAGATGGATTTCCTAAAATAGATTAGACAGTTTTCACTTAGATTTTCTTACTGCTATGAAACAAATATAGTTCACCAAAATTTATAGCTCTTTATGTTGACAAGCAGTAGTTATGTCTAGACCAGAAGGCTACCTGTGTTTTGACTCATATTTCAACATGAAGTAAATTCAGAACATATTTCAGATCACTCTCTTTAAGAACCTCATGTATGAGGGTTTTTTTAAAGTACAGGGAGTTTATGGATATTAACTTCCTTCCCATGATACTTTAGGTAGATGTCGTGGCTTCCCCCCCCTTTTTCCATGGGGCACATGCTCATTGATAAGCAGCATTATCTCTTCAGAGATTCAGACCCTAATGTGACTTGATCCACACTTTTAGCAGACTGCACCATCTATTCATGTGCAGTGAATATCTACTTGCTGAAATGCCATTTGTGTCACTGTACACACTTTAACAGGATATGCATTAGGAAGAGACATAAGCTTTGTTGAGTCTGATAGAATCAGTGTTTAAAAACAAAATAACAGCTCAGTATTAAACATGAGAATTCCAGCCTGCTGAAACAGTAGTTATGATTTTCCTCTTGTAACTGAAAATCTTTTTCAAAAGCATCATAGAGGATTTTTCTGTCCATTGATAGCACCATTTTTCTCAGTCTCAGAGCAGGAAATGTCAAAAGACAGCTTTGTCTGAGGAAAAGCATGTAGTTCTGTTCATGAATAAAGTCACATACTACTGTGTGTGAATATATTTATGACTGTTTTTTCTTGACTGCATAGTAATTGAAAAGAAAACATTATGTAAGTAAACTAGAGCACAGGGGGTTTTGGTATGGACTAGAAAAAGAATTTGCATGTTTGTGTGCCTTGCTTCTGATCCTTTCACATCTGCACTTCTCTACATTCAAAAAGCCATATTTCAAATGGAGAAAGTGCTTATTGCTCAGAACTTCTCTGGTCTAGTAAGTAATAGAAACACTTTTTAAAAAGCCTGTTCTGCACTAAACAGCAAATAAATCACATCTTTTCTGGAAATTCAGTCTCTTCTTTAGTAGGCAGTTTGCATTTAGATGAGAATAGCTCAGAATTTCAAATCTGGATCATTCTATCAAGCTGAGCTTCTCTTATCAAGACAATGATTTTCACAACTTTGTAGGGAACAAGTTATAAAACTTCCATGTAAATGTTAGATATTTTAACTTGCAATTATGCATAAAATAAAACAATGATAAAAGCCTAAATGTAAATGACATTTACAACAGAACAGCTTGTATGAGGATAACTTTTGCCACTTCACACTCCAATGAAATAGTACCTTGATAAAATGGTTCACTGGAAACAGATGAGAGCTGTTGGGATAAAATGCCTGTAGCAAGTTTAAGCAACATCCTATCTATCTCATCTAAACCTATGCCTGACAGCACAGAAAGTAGAAAGGCTCTCATAGTCTTTCTGTTGCTTCTGACAGCACAGGTAACATATGCTTTTTGATTAACTTTTGGTGTGGTAGAAGCTGCTGCAAGCAAAGAATCTGCTATTTATTGCAGGCAAGGGAAGGGGCACTTGAAGAAAATAATATGATAAAATAAGGCAAATTTCTTGTCTCTGACAGAACTTTCTACAGAGTCTGTCTGAAAAACAAATTGAAGAAAAACACATATTGACATTTCCATTTCTTAAGACCAGTGTTCAGATATTGAATTTCTATCACAAATTTAAAGGATTAAGTATCACCAGAAGAAAAATTGAACCTGGAAACATAGACAATGCCTTATATAAGAAAATACAGGATGAAAACCAGACCTCTATTACCTCAGGGAATATAATAAAGCTTCTGCTTGATTAAAAAAATGCCCTAGTTTCCTCCCTTTCCCTTTTTATGGAAGATAAATATTTGAGGAAAACAATACTGATTAATTTTTTCAGTCTAAAAGCACAAAGGATCACCATCTCAAAAACCTTTCTTCTTCTCATCTGTACCTTAAAGTTTATGAAAGTTAGCAGAGATTAATCAAAACCAATCATAAGCAAATCTGAAACAAACTCAGTCTTGCATCGACTAAAAAAATCATTTATTGTCAGGTACTCAACCTCTTAGATTCACTTGGGTCTCCCTCCATTTTGCTGCAGCAGCTGTAAATAAAATGTGTCAAGCTCAATTGTAGGCCAACCCTCTGAATCTTAGATTTTGCTGACATCTTGAAAACACCAGCTGTTATACTTCTTTAAAGGATTAATATATTTTGAACATGCCAAAAAAAAAAGATTATATAACATTTTGGCTTGTCTGTAACTGTAGTCTAGAAGTCATCTCTAAAACCAGCTCATTTCTCAGGTCAAACCTTTTACTCAAATACCTCCTACAAGAAGCCTCCTGATATTTGCACATCAATTACATGTAATTGAAGCAAAATTATTTTTGCTTTTGAACCAATCTAAACCACATCATGAATTAGTCCTCTGTATGAATTTTGCAAAACCACACTTAAAACTGTGTGTTCAGCCCTGGGTTTTATCATGGGTATTTGACAATATCCTGCAATTTACAAGGACAAACTTCCTTTGATGCAAACTTTGTCATCTATTAAATACACACAGAGTGTACATATCTAGGCAAACTCCTGACCTCTTGAAATTAAATTATCCTCTTCCAGTGCATCAGATTTAAACTGATTCTACAAATTGGGATAAGCTCAATTTATCCCAGTTTTTCAGATTAAATAATATTAAAATCCTCTCTTTTTGGAGTCACCTTTCTGAAGCTTTCCTGTTACAATGTCCTTGAGAGTACTATCAACATTGTTTAGCTTTGGGACATTAGGAAACATTAAAGAAAAAAAAAACAGTGAAAAGGGAACTATGTTTTACTTTGATACTTCCTCGTTTATTTCTTAATTATTTTTTTCAAAGTTATATATTGCATTGGTACACCTATGATTGGATTATTATGGATTAAAGGCCTTATCCAGAGGCAATTTTTAACTGCATTTTGCTTTAAATGCAATTAATTGTTTTGAATATAAGCTCCATGAATTTATAAAAATGATATTGCTCAATCTAATTCCAAATACCATTTAATGTCCAAATATAGTTTACTGTGTTTTTACTTTGACAGAACTGAAATGAGTGTTACTTTTTCACTGACATTTAGACTAGGATTGTTCTCCCCATCCTTTTTGCAAACCACTTTTTGGTACAAGTATCTTGTCATTTCAGGTCTGGCAAAAGAGTGTAAAAGCAGTTTGCAAAATTTCAGGACAAAAGTAAATCACTAGACAGAAGACAGTTTCTCAAACTAGATAACCCATGCATGTATAGATGTGACCATCTTTTCTTGTAAATTCATAGTTTTATTATAAAAGGTGAAATCCTAAAACAGTTGCCTAGGAGAAATAAACACAGCTTCAAAGTGGTTATCTAAATGTTCAGCTTTTCTACAAGCAAATGAAATAGGTGAGAGTTGATCTCTCTACCTAAGAGTGAACAGAAAAGTTTTGGGATGAAAATATAAAAAGTACAGGTTTGGATTTTTATTTTCCTTTTTGCCTGATATTTTTTTGTTTGTGTAAAAAGCCACATTGAGCTTATTGCATTAGTAACAAACAATTTTTTGGAAAAGGATTTTGCAAGGATATTTAATGGAATTTCTGTCAACTTTTAACAACATAAATACTACAACATACTTTTAACTACTCCAGAGATCAGGAGCAATTAGGGAAACCCTTCAGTTCAGATGATATATTCCAAAAGTCTGAAATGAAGTAAGTAGCATGAAAGAACTATCAGTCACAGGCCATTAACAGAACTCTTTATACAGAATTCCCTGCATCCTGGGGCAACCCTTGATAGACACAAACCGGGAATGAGGCTGGAAAGGAGCACCACAGGAAAGGGCCCTTGGGGTCCTGGTCAGTGGTAAGTTGAACATGAGCCAGCAATGCCCTGGCAAGCCAGGAGGGCCAAGCGTGTCCTGGGGTGCCTCAGGCACAGCATCACAGCTGGGCAAGGGAGGGGATTGTCCCCTCTGCTCTGAGCTGTGGCAGCCTCAGTTGTGTGCAGTTTGCACCACAACATGTAAGAATGTAAAGCTATTAGACAGTGTCCAAATGAGACAGTGAAGGACCTTGATATGTAATTGTATGAGGAGTGGCTGAGGTCACTTCAGCCTGGAAGAGACTGAGGGGAGACCTCACTGCAGTTACAACTTCCTCATGAGAGAAATAGGAGGGGCAGGCACTGATCTCTTCTCTGAGGTGACAGTGACAGGACCTGAGAGAATGAAATTATATAGAGGAGATTTAAGTTGGATATTATAGAAAGGTCCTTCCCCCAGGGGGTGGTTGGGCACTGGAACTGGCTCCCAAGGCAGTGGTCACAGCACCAGCCTGACAGAGCTCAAGAAGCTTTTGGACACTGCTCTCAGGCACATGGTGTGACTCTTGGGGCATCCTGTGCAGGGACAGGGGTTGGACTAAATGATCCTTGTGGGTGTCTTCTAAGTCAGATTTTAAAAACCATAAAAATTAATTTTCTGCTCTCCGATGCATTTTATTTCTGGCATCAGGTGAAAGACCTGCAGCAAAGATTCTTGTATCCTATGTGGACTTACAGAAAGACTTCATATCTCTCTGATATTTGATTTCTATTTTCCTGTGTTTGCTGATGTTGCAGCCCATCTTTTCTTGAATGTTCATCAACATATGTTAGATAACCTCCTGAACCATAAAAATATTTTGCACCATATTCCAAAATTTTATATGATTCAAAAACATCAGTATTGACATAAAAGTCCTTAAATTAGATTTTTATTTGCTCTTCTTTAAGATTTTATATGAAAATCTAAATTCCTTATGATAAAGGAGGTTTCAAAAATGGGGTTTATAATAAAAGTAAAATTCACTGTCAAAGAAATTTATCAGACTACTCATAATATGCCAGAACATTCTAATATGTTAGACATCACGTGTTAAAGTCAAACCTCATGAAAATCTAAATGATTTTAATGCAGTCGTGGACTAATAATTTCTTTCTAAATGATTATTCCTTCTTAGTGTTTTTTAACTTATTTTTCAAACTAGAGCCAGTTAAATAAATTGTAAAATTGTAAAATCCTTTGGAAAGGCTTTGCAGTACAGCATAGATAATAGAGGTTTGTAACTTTTCAGTAAACTTAAGGTTAAATATTTCTACCAATTAATAAAGATATTCAAGCTTACAAGTATTGCGTCTTCAGTTTTGCGTAATTCAATTTGAAAAATTCGTAATTTTATATCTTGGCAAACTCCGTGGGTCGCAGAGACACATTATTTAAAAAGCTTACTTAAACTGGAAAAAAATAGTAAGTGTTGGTAAGAGAAGGGCATGCAGAGACATGTTTTATTTCTGTATGACTTCTGTGTGTATCTCTATGTATGTACGTGCCTGTGGACAGGCACACACCTACCCACATCATATCAACATGGACTCTAGTTAGTCTTATTTATCAGCTTCTTCAGAAAAAGACTTTGCTCACACAAAAATTTTTCTTCCCCTCAGAAGGTCCTCACTGTTTAGCTGAGACAGAAAAGTTAAAAATTTTAACTAGAAATGTTAAAGTAAGCAGCTGATAATTTCAGAAAAAAGTTCCAGAGAGATGACCAAATGAACATATCAACTCTCCTTTATGCTGGAGTCATTATGAGCCCACAGATGTGTTCTATATGATTCCTAGTAAAAAAATCTTAGGTTGCTGCATTGTACAATGCACACCTGAAACAGATATTTTCTTTATAATAGACAGTTGGAAAACAACCATGTACTATTTAGAAAATATTTTTGAACAGTTTTTGAGGCTGATGTACTGAAAGATTTCTTTGGATTTATTCAAAACTCAATTTTGCGCTTGGTTCTGTGTCAGGCTTTTTCCTATTGGACATCTTAGATTTGACTCCTTCTACCAAAGGAGTCAGAATATCCACCAGTTGGCAAAACTTGGGGTTTTTATCCTTTCAACTCAAAAATAGTTATTATTTATCTCTTTTCATTGTACTGAAAAGCTAAGCAAGCAAATGTTTTTGTCTAGAAGTGCTCTCTGAAAATTTGAGTTGGTCCCATTTTCTTAATGTGGATGGGAGATATACATTAACAGAGGGAAATGGAGAAAGATTAATTTATTCACTTTTACATTAAATTTTGCCTTTTAAAGGAGGATAAATATGTTTTAATTGGTGAAAAATTATGGTTAAATAAATAAATAAATATTAAAAAATTATTTTGTTCATTTGCTTATATTTTTTTTCTCAATGATTTCTGGTAATTGTGCAGTTTAATGTAGTAAATTATTTGTAACAGATTGAAATTTTCTTACTGGAGTATTCTGTTCCATCAAGGTAAGGTAATATCTTCTTTGTCTAAAATATGTCTGTAACAACTATACTATCTACATAAATGCATGCCAGTGACACATAGGTAGTTTCAGAAGTAAAATCTTTTTTCTGCTGTGTCACCAATGCCATGACTAATGTTGTTAACTAGTTTTCTGCATAGACACTAAGATGTCTAACCCTCTCAGTTTAGTCATTGGCTTCAATCAAGGTGGTTTCTTATGCCTCTCAAGTCTTCACCCTTGCTCTGCTGGGATTTTTTCTATGTCTCATGGTTCCCTTGGAACAGGGTTTCACCATGTTTTTTCTCCCTTTTCCTTTTGATTCCCATTCTTGACTCCTTTGATATCTCTTTCTGCTACACCTGACATGCAGCTTTCAAGTTTTCACTTTTAACCAAATATTTTTCTTTATGTAGGTTATTTTTAACTCTCTTATGTAGCTTTCCTTGAAGTGAGAAAATGATACAAGAATTGCCTTTTAAACATGAATGAACCAGTATGAAACACTGTCTTGTCCAAAGCAGAGAAGTGAATTGATTTGGGGAAATTAAATATTGATACTGTGCTCTCAGGGCCAGCACAAAACTAGGCAATTTTGCAAATTTTGCATGGCCCTCAGAGAAAAGATGTGAAAAGATATTAAAAGTGGTGTGAAAAGATATTAAAGAATAAGTAGGACAAGTGGCTACAAGAGAGAAGTCTTTAGCTGTCACACCAAGATTCTAACCTATGGTGTGCTAGTTTTGGCTGGGATATAGTTAATTTTCTTCACAGCAAATAGTAAGTAGTTATGTTTTGGGTTTGTGCTGTATTGATAATACAGGGGTGTTTTTTTTATTGCTCAGCAGGGCTTCTATAGACCCAAGTCCTTTTCTGCTTATCACCCCACCTCACCAGTGAGAGGACTGCAGGCACAAAAGAATTTGGGAGGCGACACAGCTGGGGCAGCTGGTGCCAGGTGACCAAAGAAATATTTTATACCATATGGCAACATGATCAATATATAAAGAGTGGTCAAAAAGGAGGAAGGGGAGAAGGATCACAGTGATAGTGTTTGTCTTCCCAAGTTGCCTTTACTCATGACAGAGTCCTGCTTTCCTAGGGATGGCTGAACACCTGCCTGCCCACTGAAAGTGGTGAATAAATTCCTTGTTTTTTTCCTTGCACACGAAACTTCTTCTTTCCCTATTGACCTGTCTTTATCTCAACTCACTAGTTTACTCACTTTCACTCTCCTGATTCTCTCCTAGTGGTACCGGGGAGGGGAAACAAACGTCTGCATGGAGCTCAGTTGCTGGCTGGGTTTGAAACACAGCACATGAGTTCTTGTGAAAAGTCACGCACAACTCCATGGAACATAAAATGGTCAAGAGCACAAGGTCTTTTGCACCATATTTACTTAGCCAGAAATGCAGACAACTTGATTCCATTTGAGTACGTGTAATTGTACCTTCATTAAGCAAATGTGAAACTGCATGGGAATTTTATTTGGAGCTGGTCCTTGACATGAAACAAACCAAAGGAGTTCCCTTCATAAGCTGCATAAATAACTAAATGGTACAAACTTCTGGGCCACTCATCAGACAGAGAAGGTACTTCTGTGGAAAAGATTTGGTTTTTTATGTATTATAAAGCTGAATGATAATTTTTGCAGTTTTTTTCTATTTTGCATTATGACATAGAAAGAGAATACAATACAAATGAATAAACAATATTTACTATTTTTTTACTATTTTAAATTGTATTTTAAAATACATAAAAAGATTTATCAGCCGTGATTTAAGTTGGACACTAGCTTTTACATCAAAAAATGAAGAGCCTTTTACTTTACTGGTTATTTTTTCACACAAAAATTACAGCCCCAAACCCTATTATACATTTAAAGAACACTTACATCATCTAAATATACCTCTCTACAGAATATCAAAATGTCATCCACCCTTTTTGTGTGTACATGAATGCACAATAAAGGACAGGTCATGAAGCTCTTACAGTATAAACACTCTTGTTCGTATTAGGAAGGGACACATTGAAAAGTAGGCCTTAAGCTGATCACTCAAGGTCAGAAACTTGGAGCAGTCTAGCCAGTAGTGTGTGATGGTCAGCAACACTGCTTTTCCTAATCTTTGTTTTGTGTCAAATTCAGAAGAATATTTTCTACTTACACTAGTGAATACATCTCGTATTATTTCCAAAGGAGGGCTGATGTAAAAAAACAACTTTGTAATTTGTATCTACTAAAAAAAGGTTCCTTGGCTTTCTTAAAGAGAGTGTAATGAACCCACTTAATCAGTTCATTAACTGAGCATCAAAGTTCACTTAATAATTTCAGAACAGAAAAGTTCTCTCCTATTCTTCTTCTGTATTCTAACTTTTACTTCCTTCTGTGAGCAAAACTCATTTGGATATTGATATTAAAGAGGCAATAAATTGCGACCATATAAATGACTGCAAATTTGGTTCTGCAGTATAAAAAAAGCACTCTGAAGCAGTCATCATCTCTTATATGTGTTTTTCATTTAGAATAAACTGTATTGTTAAGAATATTAAATTGCTGAATTTAAATTGCTCAAAGTCAAGATAACCTAAAAGAGGAAAAAACCCAAGCCAAACCAGAAACTAAAGCTATAAATATGTTTTAAGCTTTAGTTTCCCTCATTTAAATCTTCTGTGAAATATCAAACTTCTGAACTTTACTTATAAAACTGTTTTTCAATAGTATTTTTATAATACCAGTTCCACATTATCGTTGTTCATTAGCCTTCTCTATCGTCTTCAAGCTGATCTCTTATATTACTAAATATATGTGTTTTTCTAAATACAAAAATTGCTTCAGCAAACATATTAATTTATGAAACTAGCTATATTTATTGTCTCTAGTTCATCAGCTACCAGTTCTTGAGCCTTTTATTGTTTACATTTAAATGAGCATTCTGATCACTTACAAATAAGCACCAGAGTATTATCTGTAGCTCAATTTGCAATCTATTTTTTCATTTTCTGTACTTTGTAGTTCCTACATCTTTCTCCTTCCCAGACTTTCAATATTGTTTTCATTTTTAAAAGCCTCTGTTTATTGCTTCTACTAATCTTTAGATCTCTGCTTAACCTCATTGCCTGCTATTGCCCTTTTCTACATTTAGATTTAACCAGCATGTCAGTTACAGTCCCTCCAGAAGGTTTCTTACAAAAAAGATATCCACATTTATGCGGTATTCATGGTACCACAGCTTTCCTCAAGTTATGTGTCCTGAAAAATCTATATTTTTCCTGTTTCTATAGGATATGTTAATAGAAGTGGAGAAAAGATAGAAAGTAAATATTTTTGTTGTTGTTTTTGAAAAATATTCCTCCCTTTAAAAAAACTCACAAAAATCTTTGTACCTCTATATTCCCTGTCACTTGTGATAGGGTTTGGAGAGAAAGACAAATCATAAATGGCAAATGCATTTAAGCCTGAACCAAAGAGAAGTACCTGAAAGAAGTCTAGTCTAAAAGAACTTATTAATGCTGTACAATATGCATCTAAGAGGATAGAAGTTATAAATTAATCCTTAAGTTTTGGAATAGGAGTAATTATGGGCATTTTTTCAGGGTTGCTTATTGCCAGATTTAATTTTTTTTCGTAGTTCTAGTGTGTCACACTGAGTGCAGTCTTCCTTGCTTTCAGCAAACTCATCTTGGTTATTATTACCTACACTAACAATATGTTTTCCTTTTTGGCAGTCTCTAAAAGAAAGCCATTGTGGTTTATGTTGACCTTGAAATCTTGAGTCTACAACAAATATTGAAGTCATCATTCTAGAGTATCTCTTTGAATACTGTTCATTAACTTCTGTGGCACATTTTCAGACACACCCCACCCTCCTAGAACTTCTCTTGACACTTTTTCTCACTGCTGTATCATGTAGTGGTGGCTCAACCTTATCAACCCACACTTCTGCAAAATGAACTTTAAAGCCTGGAGTTGTAAACTTCTACTGCCCTAGGAGTATTTGATGATTTCCTCACTTGAATCACCATGCCTAATCTCAAAATTTTGACCTCCTTTATTTAGACATCCCCTTTACCTTGCTAGTAGTATGGCAAATCCACATTGTTAATTAACCATCAATAATTTTATATTGTGTTTGTGTGGCCAGGATTTTGTTGTGGGGGAGACTACAAGGGTGGTTCCTTTGCTTTGCTAAGAGCATCCCCTGTATCTGAGAGAGCCAATGCCAACCCAAGGTTCCAAGACAGATCCGCCAGTGTTGTAGGCTGAACCAATTAGAAAACGCAGTAACAGTTATTTGAAAACTTATTTCAGAAGGATAAAAAGTTATTTTGCATAAGTAATTGTGGCCAGAGAAGACAGGAGTGAGAATATGTGAGACCAACAACTCTGCACATACCAAGGTCAGTGGAGAAGGAGGAGGAGAAGATGGTCCAGCTGCCGGAGCTGAGATTCTCCTGCAGCCTGTGGTGCAGACCATGGTGAGGCAGGATGTACCCCTGCAGCACGTGGGAGTTTATGGGGAAGCAGAGATCCACTTGCAGGAGCCCCATACCAGAGAAGGTGGATTCCTGAAGCAGGAAGTGTCCCACAGGAAACTTTCCTGTCCTTTGCCACCCAGTGGAGCAGACAAAGGACTCCTCTTCCTTAGGGGGAAGCAGCCAGCAGAGACAACATGCAAAGAACTGACTATAACCACCATTGCCCTGCGGTGCTGGCAGGGCAGGGAGAAGGTAGACAATTGGGAATTAAGTTAGGCTAGGGAAGGAGGGAGGGATGGGGAGAAGGTGTTTTTGGATTTGTTTCCCATAATCTCTCTCCGATTTTGATTGGTAATAAATTCAGCTATTTTCTCTAAGTCAAGTCTGTTATGCCCATGATGGCAACTGGTGAGCGATCTCTCCCTGCCCTTATCTCAACTCATGACTCTTTTGTTGTTTTCTTTTCCCTGTCCAGCTGAGGAGGGGAGTGATAGCTTTAGTGGGCACCTGGCATTCACCACAAATTTACTCATTTATGGTATTGTGAATGTTTTCAAATTAGTACAAAGGAAGAACATTTTCTATTGATGATGTTGGAAGTGATGCTGGAATATGTCAGTCAGTAGTAAAAATTTTGTATTCAATATAAAATATGGTTCTCAGCTCTCTGGATGTGGAAGCTTCTCAAAAAGCCAAAGTCATGTAGCTCTACTGAAAAAATAAATGGAAAATTACATTTGGACTGGAGGACACGGGCCAGTTCCTTGGGAGACAGAGGTAGTCACCTCCCAAAGTGCAGAAAGAGTACTATGAGCAGATGGTGTTATAGCTGCATTTGGGTAATAAAGCCTGGAGTTGCATAACACTTCTTTATTATGCTTTAAACAACCGTTTCCCCTATCCTTGAGAATCATCCCACGTGAAACTCTCTTGACCCCCTGCATTTCATCAATGATTTTCTGTCTTGCTTCCCTCAGCCCACCTCATTTTTTAATTTGCTCAGTCCACTTACTTGAGTTCTTTCATTAGACAATTAAGAAAAAAACCCAGACCTTTAGAGGGATTAGTAATAAGTCTTAAGGTTGTGTCAAGCAAGCTTATGGTAAAAGGATTTCTTAAACATACCATGTATTAGTGAAAGTGATTGGCTAAAAAGGTATGCACTCTTTATCTGTTGCCTGGTTCTCCACTGCCTGCACCTCCTCAGCCAGCAAGCAGAACTGTTTATCTGGCATCAACAGAGTATACTGTTAAAAATGTGAGAGTTCTAGCTAAGAAACACTAGTGCAATTTTATTATACCTGCTTTTGAGAGGTTTTGTCTTGCCAAAGTACCATGGTCCTACAGGTGCTGTAGGAATAAGACTGCCGTCTTTGTTCATGTCAGCGCATACTTGCGTATTTCTAATCCCTGCTTATAACCCTAAGGCACACAGAAGCTAAGTTTATATACCATGTCAATAATCACATATTCATTTTCAAACACATTGTACTTACAACTGACTTCCCTGATTTTTCAAATCATTAAACAATTGTGAACAGTTTTCAATTAAACAGCAAAAATCCAAAGATGCAGAATTAAGGTTCAGTTTCTGACATGTGTAATGAGTCTCCTAGAACACAGCTACTCTACTTTTTGTCTTGAGAGTATTCATGCCTAGCACAAAGTGCATATCATGATAAATACATCACAACCTTGGATAATTTCTACCTGTCAGCAAGCAGTTATAGCCAGGGTGCCCAGATCTGACTTCTGAAAGGGAAGAACATGTTTATTATGACTGCCAGTCACTCTGATTGGAGGATGGGACAGACTGACAGCAGCAGGGTCAAGATTGCCAGCAGCTTGAATAAATAGACTGATGTTTTTCTCTCTCTTTCTCTTTTCACGCTGCTGAGGAGAAGAAACATTTTCCAGCTGTGAAAATTTGCTATTTTAAAGTACAATGTCTGTTTTGACTTTTTTATTCATCCAAAATGACTTTATAGACAGTGGGGAACTTCGATTTAAAATATCTGATCTACTTAGTCAGATAAATACAAGCAATTAACAGGATGAAAAAAAAAACCCAGGATGAAACCATTTTCTGCATCAAAATCTTGTATATTCCTTTCTTTAAATATCTGCAATTCAATCATTGGGTGAGGATTTTAACTTTAGAAAGAAATTATGCTTTCAAATATAAGAAATAATGAAAGTAGAGGTAAATCCTCAACACAGCTACAGATGGTCCTTCCCAGCGATGCCACATATAATTATCAGGTAAGATTGGCCCCCAGTTCTGCTCATCCATATGTAAACAGAACCTTGAGCCTTCAAGACCCCATTAAAACCGTTTAACTACTTAAAGCAGAACTTCAAAGGAGACACTTAACAATCAGCAAAGAACTGTGAAACTTGTAATAATTGAAAGTAACGTCCATACACGCCTGAAAAAAAGATAAAGTTGTGAATAAAGCTAGTTACATAGATGGGAAGAAGACAGAAGAGGAAGAAGGACAGGACTGAAGTTTTGAAACAGAAACCATAAACAGAAAACATAAGAAAGGCCATCACAACAGAGTCAGCAAACCTAAGCCAGTCCATCTGGACATATTCTGTTAGGAATTAATCCCAAAGAAATCTGAAAGGGAGAGGAAGAAAGAGAGAAAGCTATAAATTCCTGGTTTGAGTATCTTCTGGGGCTATTGTGGACTGAGATTAACTTAACAGCTGAGACTGAGTGGTGTCCTGACACCTTGGCATTTACAGACATCTCCTGAATTTTGTCATTTTAGATTTGAGAAGTTCCCCATTAAACACTGCATATTTTTACAATGTAGCAATTATTTCCTATGAGAACCCTTCTTATCATACAATTCATTACCTTCTTTATGTATAAATGTAGATGGGGAGAAGATGACAAGTAAAAACCATAGTCCAATGGGTCTTTACTCAGTTCTGTAAAGGGAACACAGCAAGTTTTGCAATATTGTTTTTGCAGTTGCTGAAAGAATTCCTCTATGTGGCTGGAGATGAACTGTAGCAACCACTGCAGCACAAAATTCTTCAGCTTTATGTAGTTAGTCACAGTTCTGAACTGCATTAAATTGAAGTTTGTTTTCATTATCTGTGAAGGATTTCTTGCTTCCAGAAGAGAAGTTGTATTGAAATGAGACAGGTATCTGAAACAGATGATTGACATTAATTACATTCACTGTCATGGTACTGTGGCTGATTCTGGTATGAATTCTAGTCTAAGAGTCAAAATAAATATGAATTTGTATCTAGAGAGAGTTTAAAGTCACAGCTTCATCGATGCATAGCAAGAACAGCTGCACAATAGGAGATACTGATTAAGATAAATATTTTTGTCCCTTGTGAGACTATAAATAAAAATTCAAATGTGGCCTTGTGATCAAATTATTTATTCATCTCTTATATTATATAGATCACTGAGAATTGTGTTGCTATAATTATTGAGAAATTGAAAGATTTTGTGAGGGAATAGGGAACCTTTTTAAAAGTCCTTAATTCACAGGCTGATGGGAATTGCTTCCTAAGTGGAAATAGTAGCTCTCATTCACAAAAGTAAATGCTGCCACTGCAGTATCTCAGGTGAAATTCTTTCTAGAATGCTTCAGTTCTGGTGGAAAGCCAGGAGTTTCTTGGCTTTTTGTTTTGAGTGCAGAAATGTTTCCACAGTTCTGTTACCCTGCAAGAAACTTCACTCAGACAAAATAACAGAAAATGTTAACTTAAAAAACAGACTGTCACAGCTGCAGTAGCTTTCTAAAAGCTTGTCAGAGATGACCAACTTCATCTTATTCAGAAAGTCAAAGACTGCAGAGACATTTGGCTGCTGCCAGTTTAAAATAGCACCACCCTATACACATTAGTCTTCTAAACATATATTTCTTTTTGAACTCGTTGCTCCAAAAAATCATCTTGTATTCTTTCTATCAATATCAAAATAGACCACAAATCTTTCGATGGTATATAGATATATATTTTAAATTGTAAATATTAAAGATTTACAATTAATTATTTATAAATATAAAATATATTTATAAATACCTTAAAGAGATATATTAGATCCAGGTAATAGTTATTTCAACTGGCCTTCTATTTTTCCTGTGCTTCACAGAATATTCCTAAGTTGGAAGATGCTAGCTGCATTGACTCCTGTGACACAGAAGAGGCAAAAACCATCTAGGAGGTACCTAAGAAACTATACCTGTAAATCTAATTGCTTGCTTACCCAACTACTTTTCCATGACTTAAACACAGTAAAATGTTGAAGACTATTTATTGACACCTATATGACTAAACTATCAGAAATGTGGTGCTTTGCAAGTGGTTTGATGGCAAGCTGCTCAGTCTTGCTTTGAGAACTGTGTTATTCTGAACACCCCAAGAAAAATAAATGCAATGAAAAAAATGGAAAATCAGGTAAAGCAAAGTGAAAAATTGACATATTTGACCTCCAACCTATGTAATAACCCTCATCAGGAACAAACAGGAATAAATGCATCCATGCCAAATAAACAACCCCGAGTGCCAGCACTAATGATTGTCTCTAGTTACTTCAAGACACCCCATTTATTTAGAGTAAAAGAGGTAATTGGAGAGGTCCAAAGCACTTCTGAGTATTGCCATGTCACAATTCTCTCAAGAATTTCAATTCCCTCATTAAAGCAATGTCATTACCATGACCTGATTGACATTTCTCTAACAGTGCACAGCAGAGAGGATCATGTTATTCAAGCCCACCTCAGCTTTTTCCAGATCATTAGCTGAGAAAGGCAGTTTTGAAAGCAAACAGAATTCTAAGAAAATGCTTAAAGAAAATGAAAGCCTACAAACGATACAGAAATTATTATTACACAAAGTTAACTTTATGAGGTAATGTGAAAAAGAGCAGCATCAGAGGCTATAAAAGGTGCAGCACATCTCATCCTTCACTGTATATATACTTCAGGGTCAGAACCAGTGCTGAAGATTGCATGCAGGGCTTTCTCATTCATATAAATAGCCTCTAGAACTAATATGAGGCTCTCCAAGTTTTTTTGGAAGAACTTTCCATGAATTCTTCTGTAGGGCAAAGCTAGTACATCTACTCAGACTCCTACGTAAATTGTCCCAGGATCCTAATTTGATGTACTCTGGTGGAAAGTGATTAGGGTCAGAGGACTTAAGCTGTATTCTAACACATATTAGATTTAAATAATCCTGTCTCATCTCTTCTGGCTCCTATCCAGATTATTTTAACGTGTTTTGCTGAGTGAGTTGGTTTGTAAGGTTTAACCAAGTTTTAACAGCATCTAGTGACATTTCACTAGCAAGCAGATGAGTCCCAAAAATCCAGGCTGCAAAGTGTATCCATGTTCAATTTTTGTAAGGTTTTACAGGAGAAGGAATTTCTCAGTGGAAACTAAGGAAACAGTTTGCCAGACTAGACATCTCAGTCTTTCAAACTGTATATATGTCTGGGTTGCTTCATCACCCTGTAGAAGCTTGAGACATATATTTTATTTACTGTGCACCAGCTATTAATGATAGCTAGTGCCAAGTGAGAAAATTGCAAAAAGCTTACTAAAAAAAGCCACCACATGAGTACTGCAGTCTGATTCCTTTTTTAATTTTTAGCAGTAACCTGACAGGATGTATCAGGGCTCCTTGTCTAGTCTTTGAGGACTCCCCAGAAAATATGAGGTGTTTTATTGTGTTTTTATATCTCTGTAACTGTTCTGTAATGGTTTGCTGCTTCACCCCCCATTTTCTCCTGGTGGTTCCACCCTGAGCTTTCCCACCTTTCCTTCAGTGCTAATCTCCCTGAAAATGCTCAGTCATTCCCCTGTCCCCTCCCTGGCACCCTGTCCATCACTTGGCTCCCCATCCCACTCTCCCAGAATCTTCCACCTTGGGCATTGAGTGAGTGGACGAGGGCCAGGGGTCCCTCCCTGAAACTTCCCCCATTGGTTTGTGTGTCTGTCTGTCCTTCCGCCTTCCACTCCCCCAGATCCCCCCATTGGGTGGTGGCGTCCCTTCCCCCTGGTTACCGCCCCGGTATTTAAGATGATTATGAAAGGCGCGAGAGCACTTTCAGCGGTTGGATACAATGGCATTCGGAGCTCCTTGGAGCTTGCATTAAACCTGAGGCTTTTTCCTCGGCCTTGAGTCGACTCCCTCATTACCTCCTCGGACGCCACCTCTCCTCCTTCCAAGGAGACAGCGTAGCGCTCTGTCTTACCCACTCCCCAAATCTCCTTGAGAAACAGGGGAGTGTCCCCTGCTGCTGACCATGCCTCGGCCGGGCAGGCGAAGCCAGGGAGCTTCAGGGTGGGCACGGCAGCAATGAGGGAAAGCTTTTGCTTCTCTTTCTTTCCCCCTCATTTCTCTACCCATATGTTGCTACCCGACTTGAAAGCAGTGCATAAATGTAATTTGAGGGAAATTATAGATTAATTAGGTCAGAAGAAAATAAACTAGAAGAATGCATGAACACAAGAATGTGTGGACAGACCACATGGGCATAATCTGTTTTATATTATCAGCTTAACGATACAAACTTCAGCAATGCATTTTAATTGGAACTCTGGAAATAATTGATTTTATTTTCCCCTTTATTTTTCACAAGTCTTCATTCTTGTGACAATAGACAATTATAATGCAATTTTAAAATTATTTTTTAATCTCATCCTAGGCCATTTCACTTGAATTAGCCTGCAAACCATTGAAAACCCTTGTTCAGAATTTAACAATGAGACAGAAACTTAAGCAGCATTTCACAGGGTTGCTTCTTGACATAGAAGATGGCCTTTGGTTTGGACACTGCATGTTCCTATCACCTCCAGGTACTACAAGTAGTTTTACTGAATCTTATTCCAGAGTCCATGTGGAACACTATTTATTTCTTAATATGGTATTATATAGAAATAATAACTTCAGAAGAAGGTGAAATATTTCTTTATTCCAATGGAAAATGGGATGCAAATGTACACAATACAGCAGAATTTTTATATCAACATAAAATGTTGATATGTTTTATATCAACATAAAATGTCCAGACCACATCAGAGGCTGAAAAACTGACTGGGCAGAGACAGGTGAAAGGCAGACCAGATTGGAGCAATGCATTTTCAAGGACCAGAGCTAGCTGCTAAGGTCTGTTGGCATAACACACCATGATAAGAAGAGTTTGGAGGAAGGCATGTTTTTTGTTGAGTTCAATCCTTAAATACAGCTTCTATTAGTCATGGTGTTAACAGGAAACTGGCAAAATGCGATCTCTGTTGCTGTAAGCACTGAAAACTAAAACAAAGGAGTTCTAGACTCTAGACTCTATTCTGAAAACCTCTTTGTTCCACATAGCATGCAATAAATCAAATTTAAAGATAATCAGATCCATGTACATGTTGACACAAATGTCTGGAGTTCAACACCCTGCTTATACTAGTAATTTGTCAGCAACAGCTTACTTTATGGCTGTTTTCAGTACAAGCGGTTGTCTTGACAAATCAAGATAAGAGATTCAGGACTGTTTTCTTGTAATGCTAACAAGGTTATTTATGTAGAGGGAAAAGAGATATATTAAGAAGGAAGTCTGAAAGCACAGACTTTGCAGGCAAAGTCGATCCTTTTGACTGAGATATTATATCAAACTGCAGTGGGACAAAAGGGAATTCATGAGGTTATGCTTCTTTGCATCTGTAAATAAATAGATATTAGAAAATATGTTTGGTGCTTTTAAAATATGATTCAGCAAAGAAAAAGAGCAGCATGGTGAGATAAAAAGATGATTTATCTCATGGCCACAGTGCTTCAAATTGACCGGAGAAAGTAATCTAATCAGACTTTATTAAACTGATTCTGCACTACATCCTCGATGCCTGGAAGCATTGTCTGAGCTGGTCTGCAGTCTAATCCTGCTTTAGGATGATTGCCGACTATTTAGCCTTTTTGAAGCAGAAACACAGACACATACAATTTCATTATTGCAAACTGTTTTAATTATAAAAAAATGTGAACTTTTGATGATTGCTGACTTCTGAGAGAAGCTACATCCACGACAGAAGTATTTAAATAACTCTGAACAAGCACATCTGTTTTACTCAGAGCAAGCCATAGCAGATATTGTAGGCTCAGAAACCAGACAAAAGAGCTGCTGCCAGGTTACATAATTTTTGAGCACTCATCCAAGGCATCCCTGAAGCAAGTGCAGAGGGGAGAAGTGCTAAGGGGCTGGTTTTGCTTCAACCATTTCCCCCATTGCATGACAGTCCCTGCCCCGTGAGCTGGCAATATTGATGGTGGCAGTTCCAGACCCATACTGAAAAGGAAGCTCCATTTGTGTGACAGAGAGCTCCCCACAGATCATCAAAAGAAGCATGCTCAAAAAGTAAGAGCAGGATGTTGCTAGTCCTCTCTTGCACATGCACATGTCTAAGTTTCCTGTCCTATCCTTTGTTGGCCAAGTTAATTTTCAGTAAGTTCACAAATTTTATAATAAAAAGATAACATGGAGAGACCCTATGTTTTTCACAGAGCTGAAGGATAATTTTCTTCATATCAGCTGGTAGGTTGCTATTTTTCA
This sequence comes from Vidua macroura, assembly GCF_024509145.1. Lineage (NCBI taxonomy): Eukaryota > Metazoa > Chordata > Aves > Passeriformes > Viduidae > Vidua > Vidua macroura. The sequence continues at coordinate 29,378,919 of NC_071576.1, read as the reverse complement.
CATCTGTGAACAAAACAGTAAGGATAACCCAGCAGTGTTTTTGCTATTGTACTGCTGAGCAATGCTTACATGGCATCAAGCTCTTCTCGGTGCTGCCAAACAATTGGCCAAGGGGCAACAGGCAGAAACTGATGCACAGGAAGTTCCACCTGAATGTGAGGAAGAACTTCTTTACTGTGTGAGTGACTGAGCACTGGAACAGATTGTCCAGAGAGGTTGTGGAGTCTCCCTCTGCAGACATTCAAGAACTGTCTGGATCAATCCTTGCTAAGTGCTCTAGGATGGCCCCACTTGAGCAGGGAGGTTGGAGCAGATGACCCACTGTGGTCCCTTCCAGCCTGACCCTTTCTGTGATTCTGTGATTTCTCACCCTCAACCTAACAGCAATCAGGCTGGGGGTACACAAGTGGGGACACAGCTGCGACAGCTGTCCTCAGTTGACCAAAGGAGTATTCCAAGCCACATGATGTCATGCTCAGTAATAAAAAGCTAGGGAAAGAAGGAGGAAGGGTTGGAGACATATTTGGAGTTAGAGCATTTGTCTTCCCAAGTAACTCATGCATGATGGAGCCCTTTTTTCTTGGAAATGGCTGCACAGCTGCCTGCCAGTGAATTAATTCCTTACCTTGCTTGCATAAACAGTATTTGTTTCCCTTTCCATATTAAACTGTTCCTATCTCAACTCCCCAGCATTCACACTTTTCCAATTCTCCCCTCTATCCCACTGGAGTGAGTGAGCAAGAGATTCTATGCGGCGGAGCTGCTGGTCAGGATTAACCCACAACACTTGGACACTGGATTTTTTAGTACTTTACTGAGGATGGTGCAACTGTGATCTGTACTGTTTTCCCTGATACAAGAATAACATAGCACATTTTAAGTTAAAAATCTGAGAAAAACCCAACTTGCTGATCACACCCTTCAAGAAAGTGCTCTCTATTTTGCCTGCAGTAATGCCACAGTGCAATATTGCAAGTCCCACTTAATTAGTCAGTTCTGTACTCTTTAATCTACCAACACACATTATTCTTCCTGTTATCTCCCTCAGCTGTGGGTTCTCTCACCCCGCACTCTGCAACATCATCCACTGTGTTTCCTGCCTGATGAATACTTCTGTAGAAAGTCTATGTTTCTTCCTCTCTCTCCTGGTCAATCAGTGTGTGTAATTCCTCAAATATTAAATTATGGAATTAAATATGTAATATAATATTCTTATATATTCTATACTTATACATCTGCCTTCTGTTTGTTCATGACCTTCTGCCCTTCAAGAAGCAAGTCTGTTATTCTTGCGGAGCTGCCAAAGTCTATCAGGTCTCAAATAATGGGTTCTCATTGCCTCTCTTTCTTACCTCAGCGATTGAGTCCTTGTTAGATATGTATACACAGAAACATTCAAATCTTGATTTTTCAGGGCACATATGATGCAGAATTCTCTGAAAAGATTTTCTACATATTACCATGAGCTTTCTGGTAAAGCTGTACTGCAATGCACGAAGACAGTGCATAAATAAAAAAAACCTGACAAAATTCAGAATAACTGGAAGGATTGAGGTCAGCAGGAAGACATATGTTCTTTCTTTCCCATTGCCACAATGAAGTACTGAGTACCAGAAAGATTCTACATTATGAGAAATGAAAAGCAAAATAAGATGCAAAGTAGGATTCACACTATAGCATTAACATCTACCATTCAGATACCTTGAGCAACAGTAAAGGCTTTCTAGAATTATTTAGTTTTCCTGAGTTTTTCTACAATTTCACATCTCATTCTTTCTCTGTGATTTCTCTGCATACCTGTCAGAAAGAATTTCCAGACTTTTCTCTCCCTTTTGGAATGGTGTCTAAATGCTAGTGTTCCCCTTACTCTGGCCTTCCTAAGACATATCTCTATTCCCAGTCATGTATACCTAAATCATCCTATTTTCTAATAATATGAGAACTAATACTATTCCACTTCCCATTCTAGCTTAATTCAATCACTTTTTTTTTGTCTACTTCTCATCTCTTTTCATGTAGGAGGTTCTTTCTATATTCTAATTGTCTTTACAAATATCTTCATTTACCTAACTAGTTCTTTCTGTTGCTCCAGGAAAAAAAAAAAAACAACTTAGTATTGCCTTATATTAGTGAAAATCCTATCTTTAGTCACAGCAGTAGTTTCAGGATAAATGGGGTTGTGATACTGTCCCTTACATGAACCTTGTAAGCCGTGCAAAAAGTACATGGGTCTGCTCAGAGATGCGATGAGAGAGGAAATCCTACATTGAATCAGCTGGCCTTAATAATTCCCATCTATCCTAATCCTTGTGCTGGCAATATTTATATTCCCAGAAGAGTGTAGCATTATGGATTCTCCTCCCACTCATGCATGAAATGGATTGGAAATATTTTTCTCTGGAGTTCCAGCAGTTGCAGTGCTCTAGATGAGTCATGGGCAGCAGTGAAGAGAGAACAATAGCAACAATGCATGCTTCCCAGTAAATCTTGAAGAAATGCTGGTTTTGGCCTGTAAAATTCTTATTTGGATCTGATTCCATCAAAAACAACTTGGCCAATGATAATGGTCTTTAACCATGGTCAATCATTTCAGTTCCTATCTAATTTGTTTTGAAGAGCTTTGCAAATCTTTTACTCTCCATGTGCCTGCAAATCACATGGATTATAAAAGCTTGATCCTGAATGAAGCATCACTGAAGAAAAACTGAAAATAAGCGAAGAATGTCATGTTCCCCAATTTTTTTGTAATTACTGACTATTTTATATGCCTTTCAAGAATAAGGCATTAAAAGACAGGTTTAGGACATTGTCAATGAGCACTGGAGATTAGCTGCCAGGTTTTAGCTGCTCTCTGACCTTTCAAACTGCAAGCCTTGCAAACCTCATATTTCTAACCTGTTTCTTTAAAATTCCTATATTTGTATGTGCAGCGCTAATCCAGTTATTTTATTTGTTTACTTTTCCTGTATGATGGCCTTCCATTTGGAAGGCTGCCTGAGGAAAGACACCTAAAGGAAAAGAGGGAAACCAGACATCTATAAAAATATCTTGCAGTCTCTTCATAGCATAAAATGTGTGAGGATGATGGCAACTCTCCCGCCTTTTCTTGCTCAAGCTGTATACAGTAGAGAGACCACATCAGTATTGCCCTGGTGTGATCTTTTGTACGATGCAGATAGTGCCATGCTGGGATATTTACAGCATTGTGCGCTGTGTTTAGTGGCAGATCTGCTCACAGCAGCAAATCTATTCCTGGCCTTGCAGAATGGAATTCTGCCTACTCACTGTTTCCTCTCCCCGTATTGTCTTCCTCTTGTCATGTATTTTACATTTAGACTTCTGATGTTAAGTAGAGCCAAGACAAAAAGAACATTGAGTCTGAGCGCTTTCTGATTTATGGAATTGATTTTAATTTCCCCATTAGAAGTAACCCTTCCTTCTGATTTTAGTATTGGGTGATGTCCAGAACCATATGGGACCTATTTTTGAGCTGTATTAACACGCAGCCAAGAACTCACTCTGAAGAATCTGAAGAAACCTAGAACAAGGTGACAGAAATAGTATGATAAGCAGAAAAATACTAAAATATTCACACCAAAGAGGGTAGAAACCTCTCAAACTTTGATCGCTTTGATCTTTCTAGTTTTTATAAGAAAAACTGAAAATTAATTCTACTTTCTTTTCCATAGCAACACATTTCATCTGCTGAAAATTAAGTGCAATTTCTAGGCTAGTTTTCCATCTCTGGGGAAGAGAAAGGGATGGACAATTATTTCTGCAATTCTCAAGCAACCAATTATTTTAAGTGGAATGAATGGCTCACTGGAGGTTCCTTTCTCTCTCCCTTAACTGCTGTCCAGGCATGACAATGTTTACATGTCTCAATATTTTTATATAACCCAATGTTCTTAGCCTTTATGTAACTTTTATAAGCAAAAAGCATGAAGCAGGGTACCATTATGAGGCCCATTTTGTAGCTATCCCAAGGGCCATGGTTTTTGCATGACTTTACCAGGAGAGGTTAAGGCAGAGATCAATTTTAGATTTTTCTAAATTTATTTGGTTTTTTAGATTTTTCATGGTTCCCTTAAAAATAGATAGAAAAAGTTTGCAAAATCTTTGAATAAATGGGGATTGGCTGAACGCTACTAATTAAAAATGAAAATAGCATGCTAAAATATTTTTAGGCACTGTTTATACAAGTATCAAAATACCCTCTTTTAAAAGAATCATTGCACCAAGACTTTCAACACATTTATAGTAAAACTACCGCTTTCTTTGTAGAAATGGAAGGGAGAAATTTAAAGTAACATGAAGAGGGAAAAATAGAATTAATTCTTCCCACTCTTATGGCTGTGTTTTCAGCATATTATCATTCTTCTCCCTCACCAAATCAGCAAATTAACAGATATTAATCCCCAAAACAGTAATGCCTTTACTGTAACACTCACTAAAGGTGTATTTGGGCCTCCCCAGTAAAGAAGAAAGATTGAATTAACACAGCACTTCAAATGCTGGGAATGGTTTGCACCTTTATTCCCAGCATCAAAACCATTTCTAAAATGCCTGTGGTAGGAATCAGTATCCCCATTAGTATTGCAGCACAACTGAACAAACTAAAGAGCACAACCAGTAGCTAGCCAAGCAGTCAGCTTTTAGCTATGAAGAGCTTTGGTTACCAAATTCCCCTCTTCCATGGGGCATGAGGAGGATACAACACATTTGTAGTGGCGTAATGTGAGCACTGTCTCTCTGTGCATCGCATGGATGGCTGAGCCCATCATCACTCACACAAGAGTATATGCAGCTGGGGAAAACTGAGCCTGGACATTTCAATCCTTGGAGGCATTAGAATGAGAAATTTTTAACTTCTACAGTTCTTCTGAGGACTGGGAATCTTTTTTACTTGGGACATTTAAATCCTCAGATATGCAGTCTATAATCTATCATCAGATAGCTTGTCAGTCAATGTTTATGCCCAGTTTCTGATGTAGAAGTGGGAAGAAGATATGTACTTGTCAAAATTTTAAAAATTTCTACAGCATCTATGTAATATCAAACATTTGTTTAGGTCTTTATACAGTTAGGCCCAGGGTAAGATGTAGTTTGTATTTTGAATATCTACTGAATGCATCAAACCCCCAGAATCCTCTGGACTAACATGACAACTTAGAAATCACTGCTTCCTTCTTTTCATTCACTGACCAGAGACTGATCTTCATAGTATTCTATTTGTGATTCTGTTTATCACTATAAATTAAGACACTCAATCTCCCTGCCACTTGGGGATCCCTTCTCCTTGAAACACCTTTCTTTCAGGATGATACAATATTCAAACTGTCTACTTTAAAAAATGCTTGTACCATACTTCTTTTTACAGCACTTAACCCTAAAGTTCAGCAGGCTTGCTATAGTACTATCCTAGAAATTACATAAGAGCAGAAAACTTCCTGAAACACTTTGAATAACCTGCAAGTGATGTTGTCCAGTAGTCAATAACTGCAGTCACATGGTGTTCTGATTATCTTGAAGATGCTGGAGGTAGAAATAGTGCTGTATGCTTTCAAATGTATGACCAAATATTTGCTAATTGCAGAATCTTGACAAATCAGGGCAAGCACAGTGAAAATTGTGTGTTATATTTCAAGTGTCCATCAGCTTTCATGGTTATTAAGTAGTATTTCTCAGCCATGAACTGCAAACAGTGAAGTAAATCATCTTAGCCTATTTATCACCTCATACTTTTCTTTCAAAACAGCTGAAATAGATTTCAGCCAGGCATAACTTTCTGAATTGTATATTTTGTTTACATGTATGCATTGAATAACACCGTGCTTCCTGGTGCCAGCAGTTGCTGTCAGACTCCTTTATGAGCTGTCAGAATAAATAACTTTTTAAAAGTACTGATAATTTAGCTATCAGTATCTGAAGGTGTTGATTCTGTTCTCATGTCTGCTACAAATGTGGATGACAAATTATTTCAATTTTCAAAATTTTTATTAAAAATAACACTTATAAGTCTGGCAAGGTAAAAAAATGTGTAGCAAAGAAGTTACATAAAAACTAGTAGCTTTTTGACTAAAAAAAAAGTATATATGGGTGTATTATAATGTGGGTACAGAATTTAATATCTTGTCAGCATCATGATATTTCCAGAAGGTGTTCATTATCCAAATCAATAAAATACCCTTTCCTTAGAGTACTCATGTCACACAAGATTGCACACCTTTATGTACACAATAATTCAGTGTACTGAGATTCTGTTACCGTTGTTTGGCTGCACTTACATGGCAGGTTGAGTAACTCCTTCTGCAGCTTCAGTTTCCAGCTGCACAGACTGTGGAAGACTTGGGACTGCACTGCAGCAGTTTTCTTTCTTGACCATTCAAGGCTGTGGGAGTCACCGTGTGCATACAGGTATCATTCATACAGAACCATCTGCCCTATAGCTGACATGCAGACTGTGCTTTGCCCAGGAGCACACTGCAAGAGGTAATTTATCTTAAGAATGAGCTCAGGTCATACTTTTCAAAACAGCCACTATCAGGCATCTCAAACATGTGTGATAGCCTTGTCTTCCTGTGCAGACTTGACTGAGTAATGAGAGATTCCTTAGATAACAAGAATTTACCTACAGGCTCCATAGGATTCCTATATTTAGAAGTAAAGGGAAATACTATATTTTCCTTCTGCTCCAGTTAGTGTTAAGTGCTATATAAATTAGCAGATACAGACTGTTATATTCCTTGCACCAAAATCTTTGTGGAATGTGACATCACCATGTGCCTTCTAATGAGTGAGACATTTTTTCCCCATGTACTTTGTTTCTAAATAAAGCAACAACAATTTTGCCCTCCTCCCTTTTGTCTCTGGTTTCTAATGCTGTGATATTAATAAGGAGTGACATGTTTAAAGCCTTTCTTTATACTGGTGGAGAATATTTTTGCAAAATATATAGTGTAGTACACCAAGTTGAGGACATTTTCATGGTAATTTTATGGCATAAGGTGAGAGAAGATTTTCTTCACAAAAATAATTAGCCAAATAAATAGATCATTATAGTAAATTAAAAGAGAGAAATTATTTTTGTGGACATTTCAAGCAATGTAATTCATACAATTGCCACCTATTAAACGTGTTGTGGTGGTCTGCCTGATCTATGTGCTATTTTCCTTGGCCAGGCAATAGGATTATGTTCAGGCTCAGAGTGGGAATCGGAGGAATGGAAATATTTTTGCTTTAGTAGCAACAGCTGTTAGAGTATAATAAGAGTTCAATTCTGCTGACCCACCTTGTACATCTTGCCCTTCCTCGGTATTCTCTTCAATCTGAAGGTCAGTAAATTCCTTAAGTTTCCAGTGACGATTTCCTGACGCCTCCCACACACCTTAGGGGCTGCTATTTGCTATTGGGGGTGGCACAAGCACATCTTGAGTTTTAGACTTCTCCTCCACAGTTCTGAGACAGATTCTGGTCCATTTTTCTCTATAAGGCAGGTTATTTTTTAGCAACTTCCTCACTAGCTTTGACACCAAGTGGCTTCAAGCAGCAGATTCCCAGAGTTTCTTTCTTCCAATCTCTTCAAGTGAGGAGACACACAGACAGTAAAGTGCAAGAAAATAAACAATCAAGTCAAGTCAGTGGACAGCAAATCCAGTAACCATCCACACTGCCAATGAGTATGGTTAGATTTTCAGTCCTCTGTGCTGGAGGAAACAAAACTACTTTTTGGAATGAAAAGAGGAGATAAAGCTACTACATCCCTTCCTAAACCCTAGTCTAATCTAATACAGTCCTAGAACTTGGACAGCGTATTTATTAATAAAGAAATATTGATGTCCAAAAAAAGAGTGAAACTAAAACAGTCCTTATACACAGAGGATCTTTTATGTTGCACTATCCAGTGGCATTCTTTAAAGACACAATTACACCTTTTGATTTAAAAATAGAGGCATGCAATCTCTATCTCATTAGTAATAATTTGAAAATAAAATCACCATTCTACACTGCAGGAGAACAGCATTAAAAATACTGACACAAGTGGCTTTCCTTTTTGTAATTTTCTTGTACTCTTTTCAGCTTTCCAAAACTGTTTTTGTAAAACCGAACTTGTACTCAGTTATCCAAATAATCTGGCTCAGAATATATATCACTAATTGTATAATATTTTCATGCATATACTTCTAGAATATATGTTTATTAATAATAAGAAAGTTCTTTATTAGATTCACTTTAGAAAACATATCAATATCCTACTATATTATGACCTTGAAAGATTAGGCATAACATTACATATGACTTCCTGCTTACCAGAAACATTTGTGAGTTGCTATCCTGGATTGTTATTTCTCCTTTAAAAACCTGAGATTGTTGGTGCTGTTTAAAAATATATGGTCTTACAAAGAGGCTGTCAGTGGAGACTTTTCCCACAACTGTTGAGTAACTGGGTGTTAAAAGTACTTATGTGCTATTCTGCCTTTCACATTTCCTAGTCCAGCTCTGTAGGAAAACTGAGAGTGTTCTACTGCATTATTTTCCTGAATCCATTTCTAATTCTTTAAGATATAAAATTCTCCTTTCTGAAAGAAAATTTTCTTCTGTGAGTTGGAAGTGCAAGCCCTGTATAAAATAGCCTGTTACTTTCCTGTAAGTTTTTTCTTCCCTATGTGGCATAGTGAATTTACACAGAAAAATATTATGTTATAGCACATTCATTTATTTGGGCTTCTGGTGGTAGTAATGGTTTTATTTCTACAAAAGCAGTTTTTGCTTTTGTAGAAATAAAACCATTGCACAATAAAAATCTGAATTATAGCATTTAGCAGCACACAGTGTATTTGTTTCTTCCACCTTACACAGAAGGATCATTTGGCATGTATTGTCTCTCAGATTGGCTTGGAAGAAATGAGTGACAGGTTTGCTTGTGCTGAAATTGCCATATTTGGCATGCACAGCATATTGCAAAGGTGTTCCTGAAAAAAAAATGGTCAGGTTTTCATTACACAAATTGACTTTTTAGGTCAATTACCTTTTTAGAGAGGTAATAAGACATATAATTGTAGCAGCACCTCCTCAGAATGGGAAGGCTCCACATACAATTTTTGCAAACATTCCTCACAGGATAAGGTCTGTGTGGCAAACACAGTATATCATAAGACAACACTCATTGGCTTCACCGTTGCCTAACAGCAGCCCTTGTCCTAAATGATAAGTTAAGATTTTCCAAAGATGTTAATTATGCTCCTTCCAAAATATTTAGATATTGATTCTAAAGATATGACTCTACCTGCTGTCTGACACATGGAGAGGTTTCATTTGGGTAACAGAATCATTATTCACTTCTGATAATCCTGGCTCACATGCATGGTCACACAGCTGCACATGATGCCGGGATGCCATTTCCAGGAAAGCTAGTTGGCATCTTCTGTTGCTGCAGCAAGAAGATTTATATGGGATTTTAAGGTGTCAGAAATGAGTCTGGATCTAGGTTTACCACCATGTAGGATATGCAGCAAGAAAAAAAGAGGAAGAAAGTAAGTAAAAATGCTTCCTGTGTTTTCTGTTCATAATAAAAAATGTTCCTGAAGCCAAGAAACCATCGTCATAGAATCATGGAATGGTTTGGGTTAGAAGGGACCCTAAACACTATCTAGTTCCAAGCCCCCTGCCATGAACAGGGAGAAATTCCACTAGACCGGGTTGCTCAGAGCTCAATCCAATCTGGCCTTGGAGACATCCAGGGATGGGGCATCCACGGCTTCTCTAGGCTACCTGTGCCAGTGCCTCACCCACCACAGAGTAAACATATTTCTTCCTTATATCTATTCTAAATCTCCACTCTTTTAGTTTAAAGCCATCCCCCTTGTCCTATCCCTACATGTCCTTTTCAAAAATCTGTCTCTAGCTTTCTTGTAGCCCCTTCTAGGTAGTGGAAGGCCACAATAAGCTCTTCCCAGAGCCTTCTCTTCTCCAGGCTGTACAACCCCAGCTTTCTCAGTCTCTCCATATTAGAGAGGTGCTCAGTCCTCTGCCCATATATGTGGCCCTCCTCTGGTCTGACTCCAGCAGGTCCACATCATTCTTATGTTGGGGTCCCCAGAACTGAATGCAGCCCAGGACACGTTTGGCTCTCTGGGCTGGGAGTGCCCATGGCTGGATCATGCCCAGCCTCTCACCCACCAGCACCTGCAAGTCCTTCTGCTCAGGGCTGCTCTTAATCCATTCTCTGGATGGATTTTGTCCAGTATTTTGTCCTTGGGATTGCTTTGACCCTGGTGCAGCACCTTACACTCCAATCCTTGAGCTGTAGGATATTCTTGCTTTGTATATCATTAAGGTATACACGACTTCTTATTTTCATGTTTTTCCAAAAGACTTTGTCACTGGGACCTTTAGGAATGTGGAGTCTTTTACTCCACTTCTGTACAGAGAATTAGATGATGAAAACTCTGTACAAAGAAAATTCTGGGCACTAGGGGAAGTGACCTGTTATTAACAAATATCTAATAGGCTTTTTTGGAATGGCTCTCACAACCAACAAAATCAACAATTGAAGTAGCTTTAATAATTGTCAATTTTTCAGCTCTTTCTTAATGTTTTGTTACTGCTCCTTTTAATACCTTTAAATTTTTCTAGCACTGGGAACACCTGAATATGTAGCATAAATTTCTGTAGCACTGAAAGTATGCTTTCTTTTCAATTCTGAAAATACAAGTGTAATGACAGTTTTCTCTCATTATAGTAATTAATATTAAGAAAACTTTCTTTGGGTCCATTATTCTACATTAAAAACTGAAGAGAATATTAGTGATAGGAAATGAAATTACATTTCAGTACAGCAAGAGGAAATCAGTAGAGCAACAAAGCTAGTGAGGTGTCTACAGGCTAAGTCCTATGAGGAGTGACTGAGGGAACTGGGATTGTTTATCCTGGAGTAAAGGACTCTCAGGGAGACTTTATCACAACTCCCTGAAAGGAGGCTGTGGCCAGCAGGGGGTTGGTCTCTGCTTCCAGGTAACAAGTGACAGGACAAGAAGAAATGGCCTCGAGTTATGCCAGGGGAGGTCTAGATTGAATATTAGGTAAAAGATTTTAACCAACAGGGTTATGAAGCATTGAAACAGGCTGCCCAAGGAAGTGACAGAGTTACTGTCCCTGAAGGTATTTTAAAAACGTATAGCTGTGGCTCTTATGAACATGGTTTACTGGTGAACTTGGCAGTGTTAGGTTAATGGCTGGTCTTGATGATGTTAAAGTTCTTTTTCAAATTAAATAATTCTATGTTTTTATAGCATTTTTGTCTAGGTAAAATATCACTTAACATCTAATTCCATTTTGTGCCAAAATACAACCCTTTCTTTTATGCAATAACTTTCTAATTTAATTTCTTGCATCTGTCGGTTTACATGATAAAAACCACCCATTACAGATCTTTGCATTTAAATTAATTGATGTCATTAAACTGGCAGATAAAACTTTGACAGGGTTTTATGTAATTTTTTACCATAGCTAATCTTACATCCTCTTAAACAATAGAATCTGTAATTTCACCAAAGGAAGAAACTAAATCTGTCAGATACTTTTGGGATGCCTTCATTTTCATTGATTTCCCAGTTAGTTCCAAGGTTTTTTAAGCCCTTCTCTGTGTCTGCAGCACTGAACTAGCTTGTGCAGGCATTGCTTATCTTGTCTGCATCTGAACCACAGCCATGAGCTAAGGAGATCACCATTGGAGGGGCTGCCTCTTGCCAAGTCCTTACTCAGTTTTCTAAACCACTGGAAGACTCTATAGTAATTTAGTGGTATCTTATGCACAAATAGTATCACTGAAGGCTCAGGGCAATGAGGAGCCTGGCTGATGGAGTTCTTTTGTCCAAAGCACCTGGAGGAATTTGAATTACTGTATATATTTCAGGTGCTTGTAGAACATATTCCTCATGTTTAGCAAACAAAATCTCAATACAAATTAGATTTTTTTTTTAAAATTAAAATCAGACAATCTACATGAATACCTCAGAATGTCTAGGTTTCTGTATAATTACCTTACAATACATACCCTGTAGCTTTTTTTGCCTGTGCTTGTTCACAATAAAAGAATGAAAGGAAAATGAAGGGGCATTCTTCAGGTTCTTTTCCAAAGTATCTGATAGTCCTTGGTGAACATGAATTTTTTTTTTCCTATAACTAGCTCCTCTTACCTATATTCTAGACAAAAGCTTTTGTCTTCCATTGTTTTGTAATATCTTTTAATTGAGGCTATGTCACTACAATAATCGCAATATGAGGATATATTAGAAAAACCATATCAGTGTGCTGTCACTTCAACTATATGCAGAAATAATTTGATGAACAACAGTAAAAAACACCTTTGTTTTTGTAATTAAAATCCAAGCTGTTTGAAAGTATATGCAGAAATAATTTGATGAACAACAGTAAAAAACACCTTTGTTTTTATAATTAAAATCCAAGCTGTTTGAAAGTATATGCAGAAATAATTTGATGAATAACAGTAAAAAACACCTTTGTTTTTATAATTAAAATTCAAGCTGTTTGAAAATATTCCTATAATATTTGCTCAATCTGTCTATATGTTGTTTGTCATCAAATTAAGTTTTTATGTAAGAAAATGTGACTGTTAAAAGTCTTCTTTCCCCTTTCCATTTCCCTTTCTGTGGTATTAAATGGATCAATGTAAATATAAGAGATATTTTGGTCAGAGGAACATGAATAACAAGAAGCAACTGTGGAAGAAGACAGTGTTTATGCTTTACATGTAATGCTGCCAAATCATCTGCTAGTTGCCCTTTTAATAACCTCTTTTTCTTCCACTTCTGCTAAAAATATCTCAAAAGCCCTCAGTGAAGCCATAATTTAACAAAATTCAATATCCTGTAAATAACAACAGGTTTAGGAGTCCTCAACCATGGCCTAGAAAAGCCAAAAGAACATGAACAATCTACAGTATTTCTGTGAAAAGACTGTATTGTAATCCTTTGCCAGCCAGAATCAGCACAGATTTTAAATCTTCTTCTGCAAATGTTAACCCCAAACTGACAAATCTCAGGGGAGAATAACTGAAGCTTTTTACTGACTTCAAGAACAGCTCAAACCTTATTTTTCTTGGTTAGCAACTGGTACACTAAAAATAAAGTGGCACATTGGAGATTAATTTTATTTGAACACACAGAGTTTTATATGTAATGCTTAGATATTTGAAAGCTGATGGGAGAATCCCTTAACAGCAGATTGAAACAGAATAATGAGCAGAATGGGGTAAGGCAGAGGGCAAAGGTTCAACTCAGGACTCTATATGCATTCAAACTTCTTGTCCTTACTTCAGGGGTTAAAAACAGTCTTGAATATTGACCTCAAATTTCAATTACAGGTGCTATGTCAGGCTAGAGAAAGAACACACTTATACATTTTTGGTATTCAAATCAAAATAATGCAATTCAAACATTTACATATGTGATGGCATTTCTGTTTAATGAGCTTCAGCATTTTCCCACAGTTCCTATGGAGGGGTTTTTGCAGCACCACGAGAGAGTAAAAACATTTTTAAAATTTATTATGGGGGGAAATAGCTGAAATTTTTTACCAGTTGTAACTCAAGATTACAGTGTTTCTATATTCCATTATACATTCCCATATAGCAAAGAGATCATTTATGACATGAGTTGTGAAAATTACTATAACCTTGGGTTTCAACAGCAATATCTGAGTGATCTTCAATATAGCTTTGCCTGGGCAAATATTAAAAAAATTGAATAATCAAATGAAGATTATGCCTTTCGTTTGTTGAATTCCTCAGAACAAATGTTCAAATCCCAAATATTTATTCTGTAGCTCAATTTATGTATTGAAATTTTAGCACCACAGTCAGTTTTTTGATATGCACAGATCTGTGTATTAACTTGCTCACCTGGACTGTGCAGGTAGCTGAACAGTTCATGCTGCAGGTGTGCAGACTCCCAGACAGGTCAGAGTAGCCAGCTTTGGTCTGCCAAGCTTGCTGACAAGAAACACAGTGCAATTAGCAGCAAAGTAGTGGTTGTTTTTTGACATCTATAAATGTAGATGCATTCTCGTCACACAGATCTGGAGCTACTAGATGTGTGTGAACACGAGCTGACTTCATGTAGAGGCACCCAAGGCGTGTGTGTACCAGAGCACTCCAGGTTCTGGTGGAGTTTACTATGTGAGATGCAGCATACTAAAGAGAGAGCCACATCACTACTTGACTCTTACCTCTGTGATCTCAGATGTTTCTGCTGCCAAGACAATAAATCTTCTGGGAATGGGGAATAGCTTTCTCAACCCATGTGTTGCATTTTCTTCTTATTATTTTCTTGCCAAATAGGGAACTGACTGCAAGGCTTTAGTGTTGTGATGGTGGTGTTGGAGACTTACTACATCATTCTGGCTTGAAATATGTGGAAGATCCTTCTCTCCTAGAGCCATGATCAAGCCAAGCCCTCTGACCCTGCAGGGAAGGGTGCAGGGAAACAGCACAAGGCCTTGTTCACTAATTTCAAGGGAAACAAATCAGCATGGCTGAAACATGCAACTGTCCTTCCAGAGCTGCTCTTATTGTCTACCACATGTGCTTTGATGCTGATGAACCTTTTAGCAGCTTTGTCTTCTAAATTCTATCCTTGCTAAACTCCGTTTCATCCCATTTTCTATGCCTGCAGTCTTTCCTTCAAAAATCTCTCTACAGCAGAAGTCCTGCACACAATGGAGACTGGGCCTCTAGCTGCCTAAATTGCTTTCTATTTGGCAACATTTGTCAGTCATTCCCCTCATCTCCTCCTAGAATATATATTTTGTGTTATTTTGCAATAGTATTTAGAATGTCAGGATAGACCCTTCATATTTTCAAGTTTCCACCTCATACCTGGCCCTGTGGCTGGTATTCACTACTCTGCAAATACTCTAGCTCCAAAACACATGCCAGATCTTAGGCTCTGGGCTGCTGGAGCCTAAACCTGTCAAGAGTATGACGTATATAGCTCCCAGAGGCAGCAGGTTCTGAATATTCTGTAACACTAAAGCAGTATGTTGCACGGGCTCTGTGCTGTGAACATTATTTATAGTTCACTTGTGAATCAATTGTTTGCAGCATTTGCTGGAGGTAAGTAGGCTTTTCAACATTGAAAAGTAGATGTTAACAATGGGCCTGAATGTTATCTTACATATACATAGGTGAGTGCTTACCACAGAGCTGTAGTTATTGCCATCTGAAGAGCAGCAAACAGCAGCATCAGCATGGTACTAATGTGTTGATCACACCGATTTCAAATACCAGGTTCTACATGAACTTGTATTTCTTTTCTCATCGAGTTTGGCCATGTCACATACAGCTGCAGGACTGGCTTGTGGCTACTTTCTGTTTTGCAACACTCTCCGGCCATTTGGTCATGTACTGGAAATGGCACCAAACTGAAGTGTACCACAGGTGTTAAAACATGGTAGGAGGGGAAAGCTCAACTTTGTTCAGCTTTTTGCACCAAATTTGACAAGTCATGCCAAGTCAAGTCATTACAAGTTGTGACTCCTTCTGAAATGTTTGCAGTAAATATTCCTCTTGTATAAAGTTCTGTAGGCCACACAGATTTTTTTTTTTTCCTGTAATGATGACAAACTGGCAGTCATGTCAAAGATAGCAGAAATAACACAAAGTTGACTAGGTGTCAGAGAAAAAGATTCAAATGGATTCATGTAGAATAATATGAAAAAATACTTCCTCTGTAAGTGTATATCTAATCTGTTTGAAAACAGATTTTTTTTCCAAGTATTCTACTAAGCAACTTAAAATTAATTTCTCAAAATACTTGACATCTTGAGGAGATATGCAACTTCAAGTCCTACAGTAGCAACCAGGATTTCATTCACAGCAAGGCCTGCCAACCCTGAAAAAAGTGAGACACTTCACCACTTTATTCTTGTTTTTCATGTCTGAGCAGGTAATGAAAAAATTCTTTACATATTTTGATTTGGCATAAGGTTGAAAAATGTATTTTAATAACTTTTGAGGCTTACATTACAGAAAGACTATCAGAAAGGCATCCTAAGGGTTTCTAAATTAGTCCTAACCTCTAGAAATACTTCCTAGCCACCTAATTCATCCCAATGTGATTCTCTGTTTCTTTGGGACATTTCATGTTAGTAAGCTATTTTTAAGGCTTATTTCTACATGAGAACACATTTTTGGATGAAGATAGAAATGTCTAAACTGGTTCTTTTTGTCACAATAAGTTATCATCACTAAAGTACTTTAGGGAAGAATAAGTTCTAAAGTAACACAGTCTAAGTTTGGGCTAAAATCAGCATGCTAACAAAAATTTCCAAACTGAGACTAATTAGACAAGAGTGGGATCATCCTTGCTTTTTGCAGAAACAAATTTTGACCCAGACTATGAAAAATCAATACCAATTGCAGTTTTAGCCAGACAGACGTTGGATGGATTAAATGGCTGAAAATATTCTCAGAAGAATTCAGAGGGGAGGGAATTAGGAGTTATCTTAATTTTCACCTTCTTATTGTTGCAAAAAAAACCTGAAATTATTTGTTCCAGCAACCATTCTCTCCCCAAGTCCTCTTATTTCAGGAGAACACTGGAATGCTGTAAGTGTCAGGACAGATAACACCTTCACATGTATGCTGCTCGCTGACCTCAAAATACATGAATAAAAGGCCAAGAGAAACCGTGGTGGAATAAGATGCAGTGTTTTAGTAAGGAATACACATTTTATATTTTTTTGGCATTATGCCACTCTGTTCAGAATTGAGGGATGGATTATTGTGGATTTGTTTTCTTTCAGGAATTAGGGCTGGCCTTGGCTTAGCTTCAGTACTGCAGAGGTATTAACTGCAATGCATTTCTGTCTTACAGCTTCATCCCATTTAGCCATTGTGACTTTGGAGTGACTTCCAAAACAATCCAATCAGAATGAGTTGGCAGATTAATGTTAACTTTCATGTCAGGACTGAAGGCAATGCAAAATGAAAATGCTAAAAGAAGAGGCATTGCACCAGCCATACTGTAGCTAAAAATAAAACCAAACTGTCTCATGTGAGGTAATGAGCCTTTGTTTAATCTAAAAATGGATAAAGCATTAGTAAACTGCCTTTCTGTGTATTAATGAATCTCAAGTATTTAAATAAAATTGATACTATAGCCTCTGGACTGTCTTTTATTCATGTAAATTTTTCTATTATCACAGGAGTTTCCTTGGCAGACACTGAGTTTGTGAAAAATTTTATATTGCAGTTCCTCAGTATCAATACTGGCAAGATTAGAAGATATTCACTGTTTCACCTTTTGTCTGGGCAATGGTTCAAATTGTGCTTCTCTCCTTGCAGAAAAATCGGTATATGGAGTATGTTGATATATATTTTATGTATCAGAGGCTGGGGGGGGGGGAGTTTGAAACAGTATGAATTACAGACACCCCAATATAATTTGAATATTTATTCTAATCCAAACATCCAAGATCAGTAATCAACATAGCTCTTTGGCAGGACTATATTACAACTAATTAGAGCCTGTATTGTCATATATGACTCAAGGTCAAACACATTCCACTTGATCCAGTAAACTGACACATAAAACAGCAAACAAATTAATAATAACATTTCTCTAGGACCTAACAGCTGTATTAAATATAGAGGGGCCCTATGTAGTCAAGTGGATGGACTGCAAGACAGGGACTGGGAGAGCAAGTTCCCCTGTACTGTAAAAGATCAGGTTTGTGACCCCCTGAGCAAGAAGGATATACAGAAACCTTTGGCACCTAATGAGATGCATCCCAGGGTCTTGAGAGAACCAACTAGCCAAGTCACTCCAAGATATTTAAAATGTGACGCCAAGTGAAGTCCCAGGTGACTGGAAAAAGGGAAACATTGTACCTATCTCCTAGAAAGGTAAAGAAGAGGAGGACCCTGGGAACTACTGACCTGTCAGTCTTACCTCTGTTCCTGGGAAGGTCATGGAACAGATCTTCCTAGAAGCCATGCTAAGGCACTTGGAGGACAGGGAGGTGATTTGAGACAGCCAGCACGCCTTCACTAAGGGCAAGCCCTGCTTGACCAATGTAGTGGCCTTCTATGACAGGGTGACTCCATCAGTGGACAAGGGAAGGGCTATGGATCTATCATAGATATGGATCTATTCATCTATCTGAATTTCTGTAAGGCTTTTGGAATTGTCGCCCACAAAATCCTTCTGTCTAAATTGGAGAGGGAAGGATTTAATGGATGGACGGTGTGGTGGATGACAAATTGGCTGGACAGTCACAACCAGAGGGTAGTGGTCAATGACTCAGTGTCCTGAAGGACATCGGTAACAAGTGGTGTCCAAGGGATCTGTACTGGGACCAGTGTTATTTAATGTCTTCATTAATGACAGAGGGATGACAGATGACACCTGCAAAGCTTAGTGGGGCAGCTGACACTCTTAAAGGACAGGATGCCATCCAGAGGACCTGGACAAGGCCAGGGAATGGGCCCATGGGAATCTCATGAGGTTTAACAAGACTACGTGCAAGATGCTGACTCTGGGTCAAGGCAATCCCCTCATATCAATAAAGGCTGGGGGATGAACAGACCCAGAGCAGCCCTGTGCAGAAGGACTTGGGGGTGCTGGTGGATGAGAGGCTGACGTGACCCAGCCATGTTTGGCTCCCAGCCCAGAGAGCCAAACGTGTCCTGGGCTGCATCCAAAGCAGTGTGGGCAGCAGGGCCAGGGAGGGGATTCTGCCCCTCTGCTCTGCTCTGGTGAGAGCCCACCTGCAGGGCTGCATCAGCTCCGGGCTGCCAGCACAGGAAGGACATGGATCCGCTGGAGTGACTCCAGAGAAGGACCTTGAAGATGATGAGAGGGATGGAGAACCTTTCCTGTGAGACAAGGCTGAGAGATTTGGGGCTGTTCAGCCTGGAAAAGAGGCTATGTAAAGACCTTATTGCAGCCTTCCAGTACCTGAAGGAAGCTTACAAGAAAGAGAGAGAGAGACTTTTTACATGGGTCTGGAGTGACAGAACAAGGGTCAGTGACTTAAAATTTAAGAACAGTAGGTTTAGAGTAGATATGAGTAAGAAGTTTACTTATCATGTGTAATTATTCAAAGGAAAACAATCTAGGCTACAATATTGTTAACAAAATGTCATCTGCAAATGTTAGTGACTTTTTCTAGAAGGTCAAAATATGATAAAAGAAAAAAAAGTGCTGAATGTAAGACCAGTTAAATATCAAGGAAAAAAGTCACTACATACAGTTTTAAAAATATGAACTGTCAAATGCTTTTGCCCTACTTCCACTTTTGGCTGCTTTGATTCTTTCTTTTTTGCAGAGTAGACCTGTTTTACTCTGTATGTGGTTGCTGTTAGCTATGGATTCACGTGGGCTGTCAAGGTAGTAGATAGCTCCTCCTGCATCATTTTGGCTGATGCCAGCAGAACTTGGACAGGCAGAGTGATGCAGTTCTTATATAACACCCCAGTGCTAAAAGCTGAGTTTCCTCCATTTCCAGCAGCACTCAGCTTACTTTTCTTGTTCTGTATTGGCTTAGAGTATTAAATATCAAACTTGACAATAATGAAGTATTGAATAATACCGACTTAATACTGAGGAACTTAAAATCTCTTAATCTTTAGGTAAAGAGAAGCTGGACTAAGCAATTGCATCTTTGGAATATTTCTCTGATGTTTTTTGAATTGCTTTTTCCTCTTCTCTAAATTTTACAATCTATGTATGATGGTGATATTTATTGTGAAAAATTAACTTATTCAAATGCCATACTTCATAATACATATTCACAACCCAGACATCAGAATGTCCTGTCGTCAGAATGGCAGTGTCCTGCCAGCCCAGGACACCAAAGTTTTATTTGTTTAATGGAAATCACTTATTGGAAAACTTTTCTTTCCTCAACATAAAATCAAGAATAATATATTGAACATCTTCCATAAGCCAAGTATAATTTTGGAATGAGGAGTATCAAATTCCCTAGAGAAATAATTTGCTTGTTTTCAAGGTTTTTCATAGAGGATCACGGCTTATACCATTATCCTTTTGAATTCTGTAGGAATGTGCTGGTAACACATATTAACATACCTGTGGATTTGTGTCGTGTTCCATCAGTAGAGGGACTGGTTTGTCATTAAAAGTCAACTACAGGCACCTCATGGGCCATCTTACCTACGTGGTAGTGCAATGCAAGGTACCTATGCTATGCTTCCTATATAAGGGACTGTTAGCATAGAACAACTTACATTTGGTTTACGATTGGACTTGATATTTATAAAAGTCTTTTCCAACCCAAATGTCTGAGGCTGTGATTAAACTGAACTAGAACAGAAATCAACCCTGGATGAAATATCAAGAACATTCATAAATCACAGTGTAGTATTTCTGTCAACATTATATTTTTTCCAGGTCAAATACAATCACATTGTCTCTGAAATGATCCTATTGTTTGGCAGATCAGTTTACATTGTACGCAAAGAGCTTGCAGTTTGTTGTTTAAATTATGTAAGGGGAATACAAAAAATAAAAACATCAATTTAGCTTCAGCAATAATATATGTTACAGATTCTTCCTATAGCCATAATTTCCCCAAGAAAATTAAATTTGCAAAATTAAATTCCCCATGCTTGCAAAACCTGCTCTGTTCTGACTAGGTCAAAACAGGGTAAAGCATGCTTTCCTACTGAAGGACTCTGAGCTAGCTCCAGGCTTGCTCATTTGGTTCTTCAGCACAATGCAAAGCTATAGCTGTGACAGGGCTTTCAAATAATATTTGAAACAATACAGTGGTACTTCAGTTCTGCATCCAGACTAATAGGTCAGAATGTAAACCAGCTTGATTAACTCAGTTATGGCATGGCAGTAAGGTCAGCTACATTGCTTACCAGTCTGTGTCACCAATGTCTCCCATGATATAGTATGGAAATATAAAAATTATTTCATTTTCTTCAGGATGAAATAAAAAAAGAAAATAATCTGTCAAACTCTAGATCAAAACAAAACTGTCCAATTTTGTAGCAAGAGAATGAAGATATCTCCTATAAGAACTTTCAGTTCATAATTTCATCTTGAAATATATTTTGCTTATTCTACCTCACTGGAAACTGCAAAGCAATATGATAATACTAGTTTAGTTCATGTATATCAAAAGGTTGGTAGACCCACTAGAAAAAACCCAGAAACCAAACAAACCAATCAAACCCCAGTCTAATTTCTGGTCTGAAATGAAGCATATAGGTTCTGAAACACAATATATTTGAGAAATTATATGGTAATTAAAATGTTAAGGTATAATGAAAAAAAAATGAGCTATTCTTTTTTATTATGAGGATGCATTAGAGTTTAAATAAAATAAGATTTTTAGGTATTTAAAATATTGAAGACTGCTAAATAAAAAAAATTATTCTAAAATATTTTTTTTCACCCAAATATCATTCAACCAAATTGAGTTATAATAATCACACTTGAAAATACATTTGTCATTTGCTGTTATGGGTTAAAGTCATGCAAATATCTTATTTAACTTTCAGTTATTCATGCTCTACTTCATGGTCACTCACTTTCAGTGCACAACAGGAATGATTATTTTTCTTAACTGTGGGTTTATCCTTGCAGGTATGGAAATAAAATGTATATATTTTTCTCTGAAATTCATTTTAAAATAGAAAATCTGCATATTCCATAACATCTCTGAACTTAATAAAGTTATTTTAATGTCTTTACTATTTGAAGCCCAATAGATATTATCTATCTATTCTATCCAGAATTCTTCTGTGGAGTAACCATTTTTGATCACTAGCAAGTTAAATCTCAGACAAGGCTAATCCCTGCTTCTATATTTTTACAGAGGCTATATAATGTACTGCACTTTAACTGAATGCCAGTTTTCCAGACAATCCTGGCAACAGCTGATTTTCCAGGCTAAATACATTTTCTGTATGGCATGTTAAGGATAGCAGAATATTTTTTTAATTCGCTGTTTATAGTCACTAGTAAAAAACTCCTTTCATCCTCTAATATTTTTCTCCATCCTCTTACAATAATATTTTTAAGTTTTGCAGGTGTGCATGAGACATTGAAGGGAAATGAAAGAAAATAATTATCTGAAGGAGTTTGTAGCTGAGGCTATGGACTTGCAAACTGTTCTGGACCTGCTCAGAGTCTCCTTGTGACAGTCCCAGAAACTGTGATCCCGAGCCACATTTCATCCTGTTCCATTTAAAGCAGCAGGACTTTGGTATTGAATCAGAATGGAACAAACCTCCTATCTGCTGCAGGGATTTGATTTATCACAATGAAACAGCAACATAAACCTGAGAGCAGGCAGTACTGAACTGGAAGTTCAGGCACATGGAAGATGGAGCAGCAAGAACTCCAGTTTCCAAGTCATATTAACTTTACTAATGCTGATTGCTAGGTACTTGTTCCCTACTGAAATTGTCAGTCCAAATTTAGGAATTTGTTGCCAATAGAAAGTGCCAGGGTGCTATTCTTAGGCAGATATTATGATAGTAAAAAGTCCTCCAAGACAGTCTGTAAGAAAAAGCAATGAAGAAAGAGAAAAGGCTGCATTGCTAAAGCAGTCAGAAGAAAGTTGGATCTGGATTATTAATCCTTGTTTCTAATGGCCTTTCTCCGATAAAACAGGCAGAAACAATGTTTCTCTTTTATACCACATCCCAGTGAAATTATTCAGGTCCTTACTTAACTTGTGTGTTCCATTTGGAAAGCAGATCTCCAACCTACCAAAAAAATGATCCAAAAGTGAATTATTCAGAAATGACCTGACATCCCTTCCTCTGACAATAGGATATCTGAACTCTGAATGAATTATTGGCATATAAGGATGACTATAAGATTAACCTCAACAGAAAAGCAAAGTGGCAGGGTATCTAATTTGAGAATCTTCCATGTTCACATTGCAGCTGCTTGTCATCTTCAGGATATGTTCAGGATATCAGTATCCAGAATCAGAAAAATGAGCACCTGAAGTGTACTGGTGTATTTTGGTGGTGAGACAAATTCAGTGCCTTTCAGGTTAAGCAGCAGCTAAGCAGGGCTTTCTGAGGGTCTTGCTGGATTAGAGAGCTAGAGTGGTGGCCTAAATTTAGAGCTAAAATGCTCTCTAAATTCCATTGCAAAGTTACGTGAGAGAGGTAGGGAGCTAATCTTCTATTGGGCAAGGATAGCCATTTCCAAAGGCTTGGGCCTAAGGAAAGCATGTGCCAATGTTTTGAGATACTGAGATTTTAGTTCTTGCTTATGCTCCTTTCTGGCTGAGGACTATGCTGAACTAATCACGTGAAACAATTATGTCTCTTGTATTGAAAGACAATAAATTTAGTGTACAGAATTACAGAGATGTACTCTCTGCCAGTCCAAGAGCTGGTCTAAGCTGCTCTGAATCGCCTCGATATTTAATAGATGCTTGGAACTGGGATATTTGATCCTAGGTGTCTTAAGCAGGTGTTGTCTGTGTCGCCTGAAATAGATCACAAATGGGAAATCTGGTCACAGACAGTTTGGTTTCTGAGCTTCTATGCATCAATTTCTGCTTTCTGGTGTGTCCTTCTTGTCCTTTAAAGCATGTAGTTAAGTAATAGTTAATCTGTTACCTATATAAAATGTGGTACCTTTCTTTTTGTACCTTCTCTTATGTACTGCCTGAACACCAGATTTTAACTACACATGTATTTTCTAAAATGCACTTCAGACTTAACTTATCAAAGAAAACCAGGATGACAAGTAATATTATTCAAAAATATCCCCTTTTTTTCTATGACTAAAATGCTTTCCTTTTGAGAACTTGTATATTAAATATTAATCCATGGAGAACATTTATCAATAAATTAAAGTTAGCTAGTAATTATATAAATCAAACTTAATGGAAATATTTCCAGAAGTTTAACTAAAATGTAATTTATTAAAAAACCTAATATAAATAGATAGATAGAAATATAAATATAACTAATAAAGAGTAATTTCTTTGTGACAAAGAGGTAAATTGGATTAAATAGCTACTATTCTTCGCAGTATACACTGATTTATAGAAACTCATATTGTTTCAGCTTGCTAGTAACTTCATAATTCTTGGTACTATTTCACTGAATTTTCTACTAATCTTTCTTTCTGATGTGGTGGTGCAGTTTTTTTCAACTCTTTAAATACTTTTGCTAGAGGGGGGACTTTTCCTGTAAAAGAATATGATAACCCTTTACAGACCAGACATGGATAGGTAGCAGATGTCTGTGCTGGTATACGTATGGCAAGTAAAACTCACCTCCAAGGCTTGCTCAGATAAGGAGACACATATGTGGGTTATGTGCATACAGATAGAACCACTCAGAAGAGGTAGAGGCTGCCATATGTGTTGCTGAATTCTATTTTCTGTTTACCACAGTAAAAATGTGGTTTCCTTTTAACAACTTTCATATGAGCTTATGTTCATGATATGTAATCGAGAAGTAACTGTGCAGAAAAGGACCGGGGAATGCTGGTGAACACCAAGTTGAGCTCGAGCCAGCAATGTGCCCTTGCAGCAAAGAAGGCAAATGTTATCCTGGGCTGTATTAGGAAGGCTGTTGCCAGTAGGTTGAGCAAGCTGCTCCTGTCCCTCTACTGAGCACAGGTGAGGCCACTTCCAGAGAATTGTGTCCAGTGTTGAGCTTCTCAGTAAAGAGAAAAATGGACTCTCTCTCTGGAGAGATTCCAGTGAGAGGCCACGAAGATGACTAAGGAACCTGTGAGGAAAGGCTGAATAAGGTGGTACTTTTCAGCCTGGAGAAGAGCAGGTGCAGGAGGATCAATGTACATAAATGCCTGAAAGGATGGTGTAAAGAAGAGGGAGACAGACTCTTTTCAGTGGCATCCAGTGGCAGGACCAGACACAATGGCCAAAAATTGAAATACAGGAGGGTCTTTTGGAACACTGAGAACCAACAAGAACTGTCAGAGGTTGCCCAGAGAAGTTGTGAAGTCTCTAGTTTTGAAGACATTAAAAAATCATCTGAACATGGTCTTGGGCAATCAGCCCTAGGTGAACCTGCCTGAGGAATCCTGCAATTTTGCAATCAATTCTGTGATTTTGTGTACTCACAGTACACCTGAAAAATTATTTTTGTAAGATATGATGTATGTTGCACTGGATTTACTCTGCACAGATAATTCTTATGTATAATCGAGTTTAATACATTGAAAATATTTATTATAGGATTCTGTACGAATATCTGAATCACAGTACACAGGGACATTTTTATTCAGACTGAAATGTGTTTTAGTGTGCTATTAAGATTTTTTAAAATTCTTGAAAATTTGATTGAATGCTTAATTCCTATTTTTATTGTAGTTACACCATAAGCTATCCTTTTAAAAACTCTTTTGACTTGTATATACTTGATACAAGCATAACCTGACCCTTTCTGGTTTGTTTTGAGATACACACCAGGGGTACTGCTAAATCTGACCACAGACAACAGTCACTAGTGAGAATTGTGTTTATCTTTGTGATGGGACCATCCATCCACTAGGTATGGTCCAAATCTAATTACAAAATCAGGTGTAGATTAGAATGAGAGTTTTCTTTAAAATTCTCCTGTGTAAATGGCATAAAAATACTTTACACTATACTTCATCATATAAATAGTAGCAAAATATTGTTATTCTATATACTGCTGGATCAAGCAGTCAATATTTTAGAATGAAAGATTAATGGATTTGTAATATTGCATTAAAAATTGAAAATTCATGACATTCAGGTCAATTCTGCCACATGAAGAATAATTCTTAACATGTGGGTAATTTTTTTGCTCTAAATGATGACTGTGTTCTTGCTCAACAATACATCTGCTACAACTTCTTTGCATGAGAAAAAGTGGAGAAATATCAAAAACAATGTTTCTCCCCTTCATGCATGCCTGCAGTATCTAATGGCATTGTAGCAGTAATTTCCTCAAAAGTGGTTCATTACCAGCAGTTAACAACCCCTTCTGGCAATTAGCTAATTATCTTGCCTTTGACTATGGTGAAAGGAAATGGCTATCAAGGGCATTGTTTGCTCAATTAACCAAAAGCAGCAGACACAGTAATAATTGTAGAAGGAAATCCCTCCAAAATGCAGTGATTTTACTCAATTTTTCACAGGAGCTGTGCAGTCTGATATGTTAAATTAAAGAAGTTCAGAGGAATTAACATGCAAGGGGGTGTGTGCATGGTGTTTGCTTGTTTTTCCAAACGAGTATTAGGACAAGAATATTCTTCCTGGGCTCTGCCAAGGTTCATGATATTTTCAGAGCTCAAACTAATGCAGCCATGAGCAGCTCTGGCTGGGATGGTCTCTGGTATTGTGGGAGCTGGATGCAGCCCAGGGGATGATTCTGCTTGGCCGGCTGCCTTTTCCCCAGAAGAGCTGCCATGGCTTCCTCCACGTGGGCGGAAGGATAGATGGATGGGGATGTATGCCTCCTACAGAGGGCACAGCAACACTTCCATATGGCCCATGCAGAAAAGACAAGACAAAGCTAGTTTCTCTCCCTAGTAAAAAGATTGGCCTGTATCTCTCAGTACAACGTCTTTAGGCTTCAGCTACTGAGATTTGTGTAAAGTTCGTAACAAAAAATCCCAAAAAACTCCAAGCAACACACCACTGTACAAACAGTTGCTGGCTAAAAGTTCTTCACTGAAAGATAATATATTATGAAATAATTTTTGAATAAAAAGAGATGCCTTTTATTCAAATGAGAGCTAACATAATTTATAATTTCTCATTTTCTTCAGAGGAAAAAAATTATATTTCTTATATCTCATAATGCTACACCAGTTATCTAATAGTAACCATGAGATATACAAATTTAATGGCAAGTCCTTACCTTTTTTCTCATGTTCTTAACTATTCTTTTTCTGTTGGCCCAAGCTGACTCCACTTTTCTCAGGTGACCAAAATGCCACTGGAAGGTGGGGTGCTTTTCTTCCCATTTTATTTCCCTGTAGAAAATAAAAATTTATACACTTGTAAATATATCACAACTGTCACCAAAAAAATAGCTGAAAATTATCACTGGTTTTTCTTTCCTCCCTGTTAGTAGGAATGGGAAAAAAGCAACAAACTCTTCTTCCCTGATCCCTCTCATCCCCAACCATGAACTGTCACTATTTTCTGGCTAGGAACAATAACAGATTTTGGAAACCTGTATATGTGATAACTGCCAATATTTGTCTTCACTTTAAAAATAATAAAAACATAAATATCTTAGAAATTCAGAATTCTGAGACCTTGTAAAAATAATTCCAAAGTATCTGAGAAAAATAGGTGAGATTTGTTTTCTTTCTCACAAAGCAGTGCTTGTGACCTTTATATGTAAAACACTTTCCCCTCAGTAATCTCTCTCTAAACTCAGTTACATAATTTATCTTCCTTACTATTCCTTACTATAAACAAAGGAACCCAACCCTACCTGCAGCTTCTAAATTCGTTGGGTTTCTCACTATTATCTCGAATATCTTAGTTCTGCACAAACAGCATTTATTTTACTTTTTGCAGAGGGGAGATTTGGAAATATCCTTGTTGAAAAAAATGTAAGGCATAAAATACATGAAGGTGGAGATATTGTACCTTTAATTAATTTTATTAAAACCTTTTCACTAAAGAGTAAAAACTTCGTCCATGTTTTTTTCAGTTTCATAGAAAGTTTTCAATTAATTCTAATGAGCAATTAAGTCTTCAAGGTTTATAGAAAAATTATGTCCTACATAGAACTGCATATTCTAATGTGTTTAAAACTGTAGTCAATGCTTCTCGTGTATAGTGGTTCATTTTTCTCAAATAATGTTTTTATTTATCATTATTAAACATGTGCAGCTGAGATCAATTTGTGAAAATGTATCATGTGAACCTGAATAACTTTTCTGTCACCTACATAAGGACAGGCACGTACTGCACACTACTAGATAACCCTAAATATAGTTCAATATCCCTGTTCTCTCCTTTCTTTGGTTGTTTTGATTTGGCACGGAAATATAGGCAACAACCCTAGTATAGCAACTGATACATTAGAGACTATTTTTCTACTAGCAACAAAACTATGAGCCTGTCAATGTACTAATTCATATTATGTTGCTTCCAACCTACCTAAATTTGGCATTTTTTATAATCAGTCTTCATGGCTGCTAACCTATTAAACAGATTAATCCTGACCTAAAGAGCTACTATAAATAACCAAGTAAAGAATCAACGGACAATAAAAATTAATATGCACAATGTTTCAGAATCAACTGAATACTATGCCTGAAAGACCACTCCTGCTGTTTAGTTTAACATTCGATTAAAAGCAGATGGACAGTATGAATATCCATATGTCTTAACATCCTGTGGGCTCCCCATCCTGTGACTCTTTTTTTTTACTTTGACCACATCTATCACTTCTTGAGACTTTGGCAAATTAAAAGAAGCTTAAGTCACCAAAAAGCATCTAGATTCCATGCTGTTGTCAGTTAGAAATCATCATTAATGAATGACAAGTTAGAAAATACAGTCTTCTATTGCTAGTGACCAAACTTCTGCAGGCAAAATTATATGATAATGTGTTATACAAAGGTGGGAACAATAACCCAGATCATTAGAAATGAGAATAATGAAAATTTGTCTTGGAGAATTACATCACATTAGTGATGTAATTTCCACATTATTAGTGGATAAAACAGAAAACATTCTTTTATTGTAAAATTTGCCATTTAGATGCCATTCCCTATGTTGTCTTAAAGCCCTTCTTAAAAAATCGGTTCAAATGAACAGATGATGAAAACATTGAAAACAAACGTACAGTGCTGTACATTTTCTCTGGTATAATGAACGAAGACTTCACAGGACAAAATCATATATTCCCTTGCAAAACTCTCAAATGACATATAAAGTATTAAACTTCAAAATTTCTACTGAAAATGGCATGAATGTGAAAACCAAAGTTCAAAACAATGGAATAACTATCAAATTACAACAAAAATATTTTAGAGTAAATTATTTAGTTAAATTATTATAGTTATTAATTTAGCTTAGAGCAAAGATGTATACAATTTGCATAAAAGAAGCCCTATTCGAAGAATCCAAGAAGCTCCTGATTGACTGAATAATTGAATATTGTTGCCTCTTATATAATTGGAAATAAAGAAAAAACCTTTCTGTCTACACTCTCCTCTGTAATGTTATGTTGTCAGAAAAGACATTTTATCTGTGCTCTCCCCATTCTCTAAATGCAGGATCATGTTCCAGCTTAGCATAAAGATAGATGCAGTAACACATCATGCCTAAAGTAATATGCTACTTACAGATGGCAGATGGAGCCCAGTAACTCAGACTAGTCTGGGAAAATGACCACAAAAGAAGTATTTTAGGATAAAAGATGAACAGAGCACAACAGCAGGATTTTTTTTTATTCTTCAAAGTCTATTATTAGCAAGCTTACTTCTTGTTGAAGAAAGCAAGCCCACTGCAGTAGAGCAGACATGTCATTTGAAAATGTTCAGTTATATCACTCCAACAACCCTTAGAAAGGGAACATTGGTGATTAATGTTTTAGGAATAGCTATTTCCATTTTAAGGCAAATAATTAATCTGCTCATTCACCTGCAGAGTGCTGTTGGTTTTGCCTTCCTTATAGGTTCCCTGATACCTGTGATAGAGATTAAAAAAAAACATTCTGTTGGAGATCTATGTTCCTTTCTGCTGCAGTCAAGGGTAAAAGTCCCCTTGATATTCACTAGAAACAAATAACTGTAAATTCTAGTTATAGTTTCTTCTTGTCATAGGCTGCTAATTTCTGACATCATCATAGATTTTTAATTTTTTTCTAAAAGAGCTACTTTTCTAATAGTAATTCAAAAATATTTAAAAAAAATGCTGCACAACAGTTGCATTGCTATTTCCAAATACAGAAAATATAACCTAAAACATAATATAACAAGTTATTAATTATAATTAGTTTTGAAATATAGAACGCACAGGGAAAATGTCTATGCCATTTTGTAGGATGCTTCAGAGTGGCAACAACCAAGCTTCACATAAAATGGCTGATTTCTACTATAAACAAAAGAGGCATTAGCATTGCATAATAGCTCCAGGGCTGGTTTCAGCTATATTATGTCACATAAGGATGAATGTGAGAATTGCAAGGTGATCTGGGGTGAGAAGCACAGTATGCTTCCTAAACTAGAAACAGTCAAAACCTATTGATGCCTCCAGATAAGACTTACTTTCAAAACCATTCAGAAAATCAACATATCTCCTTAAAAGCTTTCATAAATGTTTAACACCTTGGCACAATAATACCTATGCCCTTAGTACAAAAGATTTTGTCTGGATTACAGATTGCTACTGATGCATATTTTTTGTCTCAATCTGTGGCACCCTTGGTGCTCGCCCTTGTGTGCAGATGAAAGGCGTCCTTTGACACTCAGTGCTGGCAATATTTGTCAGCTCTGTGGCTCTGGCTTCAGGCTCTCAGATAGTCATGAGACAATCTGAGGGAGTAGCCAGAGGTTTGAAGTTAACAAAAAGTGACTGAGTTTATATCGAGGACTATGTTAAATAAGGTTAGGTCATCTGGTTTAAGCAAACACACTATAAAGAATGCTGCTTTTAAAGTAAGTATTTTTCATCAAAGTACTTAGGTTAATGCCTCATTGTGTCATTCAGTTTGTTCCTTAAGTCAAAGAGAAGTGTCTGTGAGAGGTCAGTCAGAGCATTTGGCATCGTTTTTTTTTAAACTTATTTTTCTTGTCTTAGAAGAGTTCCTTTGTAGCTGCAGGAGGAAACTAAATCTGTACACTGACACTGAAAGTTATACAATATTTTTTAACTACCAAGAGAATATATAGAAACACAAAATATTTGGCAAAGTATTTGAGCAATGGCGTTTGTGGAACCACAGTCTGTGTACTGAGGCTTAGAGACAGCCAAAATTTGTTGAATAATTTTTTATCAAATTTTATTAGTGAATATTAGTTTGGGAAAAAGGCGGGCCTACACTGCAGCAATATTATATTGCTTTTAAGTGACCTAGAAGAAGAGTTTGCAAGAAAATGTCATATTATTTTATTGTCAAGCTAGTAGCAAAGATCTGTCTTCTTAGAGGCAGAGTATCAACTGTGTGACAGACTGGGAGATTATCTCAGAAAGAGAACTTTAAATGATAGCTGCTCAGTACTGAATGGAAGGCTGGAAAAAGAAAGAACAAGGGCTGTTGCCTCAAGATCAGCTTAGCTGGGTTCCAGGTACAAGAACCAAAGCACCAATTCTGTGTGTTTTGTGCTCGGACTTCTTTTGATTACTACCTAGAAAATAATTAGTGTGAATGTTTTTTTGTATGCACTGTCAATATTTCATATGCAGCATCACATACCATGCATCTCCTCAGTAACAGGCAGCTGTAAAGAAATATTTCATTACATTTCACCAAAATCTGATGAGATCTTCATGTTCCTGCAAGAAAGAAAATCAAAGAGACAGGAGAAAACCCAGATGCAGGCTCTCAGATAAGTGTAATAGGCTGCTATACCATGTGGTAAGCCATGCAATGGATGGGAGACTCGAGAACAGCCCTTTTCATGGGGCCATTTATAGTTTTATGAATGCATAGGATGCATGTTCATCTTGTGATTGTTTATCAGTGGGACCTCTTACTTTTACCACATATTTAATATAGCAAATGTGCCTATGTAGGATCCTTTTCATATCTTTTATTTCATCTATTTTTTTCTTTTCTTCTCTTTTTCTTTATATTTGAAATCTTTTCTACCTTGGTGATTTGCAAAGTCATTACATGAATAAGTAGGAAATAGGAATTGCCATACTTTGTCAAAATTTTTCTTAAAATAATTTATTATTAAAAAATGAGGGAGGAAAAAAAATGGAACCTTCCATTTTAATGCAAAAAACAAATTCTTGATTCTTTGTGTAGACTGGTGTAAAATGTGTAGTTCATTATGAGACATCATGAACCTAAGAGTGTTTAATGTTAAAGTATTAGAGAAATAAAACTGACATTGGATAAAAGCGTCTTTGAGGTGACTTTCCACAAACTTCCCACTGAAGTGCTAGACATTATATGCTGCAGTTTATTCTCTTGTGTATGATTGCACTTTGTTAATTGTAAATGTGTAGGTTAACTTACATTCACCTCCTAGTTCCCTGTAGTGGCACTGGGAAATAATTTTTTTCGCAGCATGACACCACTTCATGCCTGCTCCCTGATGTCCAACACGGGAGGCAGAGAACACAGTCCAAGAGGAGCTGTGTTTAACCAAGTTAAGCCTGTCTTGTCTCAAGGTTTTCTTCTAGCACAAGGACTGCAGCTACCCTTGTTGGAATATGTGCAAAGAAGGGTTAAGTATGAATTAACTGTAAAATTTGACACATTTTAGACTAGAGATCAGGAATGAAAGTTTAATTCTATGGTAGATTCTAAGTGTATCTTAGATGCAGCATTTAAAAGCATATCTTGAGAGGAAGAATTTAGTGCCACTATGTATAACTAAAATTTTTTTGTTCCTGAATATTCTGAGTTTATTCTGCCATTTTCAGTAGTCTGATGAATACAATGTGTGAATCTATTACCACTTGTGGACTACTTATGAACTACTGCTTTGAATGAAGGCTATTCATAACCTTATGCTCCCTACTTACTACCTGTCACCTCCAGATGGGTCCCCAAATTTATCAATTTCCCAGCATGATTGTGTTAAGACCTACAGTGAAGATATTTTCAGGGAAGCATGATTGTGTAAGCATATGCGAGGCTCTCTAATTCTGCCAATGTTCTTGTGACCAGAAATGTGTTTTGTAAATTTGCTCAGCACAGACATGGCTGTTTAAAAATGCATGCCATGCCTTGGGTGTGGTACATACAATTCACTAGTCTTTTATTTTTACACATTAGTTATTTAACAGCAGAATCTGTGGCACTAAAAGGAATTAACATTCCATAACACTAGGTACTGTGATTTTTAGCAGCTGCCTAAATATCTTATCTTCAAGTAGGTGATGGATTAGTGCAGCACATTTAACACAAGCTATATTCAGAACAATACTCTGAAGAAATATGTACATGGACAATTTCTAGCACAAAATGAGAGAAGCATGAATGAAAATTCTTGTGGAAATCCTACACCTGTTGGGAAAAAATCACATTCATTGTGATTTTTCATCATGACAATTGAAATAGCATAAAGCTCTTTGAATTGGTGCTATTTTACCTACCATTCTTTGCAAATGAGCCATAACTGATGGTCAAATTTGATGACATAACTGGTAAAGTAAAAGAGGTGGGAAATGCTAAAAACCACAGCATCTCATTAATGCTGGAGACTCATGTACAAGGAGCAGTAGTCTAGTACACACACTTGTTTATTGTTTTTGAAAACTTACTTTTTCCACAGTCATTTATTATACGTGGCTCTGAAGTCTTCAGAATGGTTAGGCAAGGAAGCAGAGTTTTTTGTTTTTAATTTTGTTACAACAAAATCGACTCACAGAGATTGTCAAAATAAAAACAAATTAAACCAAATTTCCCTCACAATTTTCCTAAAGAAATAGAATAGGTATATGGTATTTAAACCATACAGTTATGAGCACTTAAGCATTTGACACTTTGGAGCCTTTTATAAAATATATAGTATCTCAGAAATTGTATAGTACAGTTACCCAAGAGGAAGGTACAGAAGTACAGAAGTACAAAATATCAGTTAAAACCATAGATTAGTGAAGCATCACCTGTTTCAATGATGTACACTACCAGAAAGCAAGACTAGAAAGATTTTTTTCAGAACAGCTGATATCCAGATAATACTGGCAGAATAGGAATGAAACCAAGCAGATATTCAACAGTAATATTCCTTACCAGGGACATCTTTCTGCATCATCCATGAAATTGTTACCAGATACCCTATGGCAACAGGGACTTGAGGGAATGGGATGAAGCTGTGTCAGGGGAGGTTCAGGTTAGGTATTAGAAAAGGTTTTTCATTGAGAGGGTGATTTGGCACTAGAAGAGGCTCCCCACAAAAGTGGTCACAGCACCAAGCATTTGGACAATGCTCTCAGACATGATGGTTTGCTTTTTGGGGTTGTCCTGTGCAGGACCAGAAGTTGGACTTTGATCTCTGTGGGTCCCTTCCAACTCAGGATATTCTGTGATTCTTTTCAGATGGATAAAAACATCCCAGAAAGAAAGTAATATCAGCTGTGACTAGGTACAACAAATGACATCTGTAAATTACCTTCTATGCACTTTTAGAGTTTATTCAGAAAGGTCTCAGTATGGAGAATCCTGATAAAACGTGTCCTGTGCCAATGCCTGGAACGGAACAGTGAGCCAACCTTTGTTAAAAAAAAAAAAAAATCTAATTTGCCAATCTGAAAGTTGAATTACTTCTTTAATGAAATAGTGGGAAGTACTGAGAAATTTCCCAGAGATAAGAGTAACCCAGCAAAACAGAGAAGCTTTAAAATTTAAGTCATATTCTTATAAGAGTCCTTCCTGGATCAGAAGGGGCGACTTTGCTCTCTGAATTAATTTCCTATTGATGTATAAGCATTGGAGTAAAAGCAGAGAGTGGGTCCCACCTATTACCTGTTGTGCCTCTGCAAGTTAAGGCAAATGCTTAAGGGATGGTGCTGGGAAGATGGAGATATATTTTGAGCCCATATATACTTTTGGTTTGTCCAAATGCAGCAAAGTAATCAAGTCTGTGTCTCTCAATTTCAAGAGTTAGATGATAAATTGACACTTCATGGAAACATGGAAAAAACATGCTAGGAAGAAGACAGATCAACTAGTCTCTGTATCTACCATGGGCCAAGTTAACCATGATTAATTTACCTTTCTAACTGCCAGACCCTTTTAAAAGGCAATCTTTTAAATACAGCAAGTGAAAATGCTGTTAGTCTCCCAAGTCACCTGGAAAAGCTAGTTTATATTTGCTGTAGTTGCCAGGCAACCATCACAATCTTCCAGTTACTAAAAATTGTCTGACTGGAGTTGACCTTACTTTTATGCTATGGTTACCCCTACAGCCTTCCCCAAAATAACAAATTTCTGTCAATCTGCCAGAAACAAATTTCTGTCATTACACTGAAATTTTGCAGCCCATTACTCCATAATAAGAACTACTGCCTTTAGGTGTCCCAATGGGATGAACTGCTAAAGCAACTGATTTATTTCAGTTAAAAGCAAGGTTTTTGTCTTTTAGTACATGTTCATTTCTGTCTTAATTTTTTTTAAACTAATATTCACATTGATCCTAAGCATGTAGACCTGGGGACTTACTCTGCACTGCAGTCTTAGCCAAAACCACTATTAGATCAGACAGGAATGCAGCCTATTTTTAAGAATGCAGTATGTGGCCTTTGTGGCCTTACAGCAACAAAAAGCATGTCAGTAGTTACAGTATGTTAGTGTCCATACAGAGATCAGTATAAGGGCAGAATCAATAATCAAGATACTCCATGTCAATTAAATCATATTAGCTTTTAATTTGCTTAGTATTCATTACTGATACTGCAAAAGAGGCAGGAAAATGAAACTGTTTTACAAAAATATAATGGTTTAACACCAGATGTCAGCTAAGGACCACACAGACCCTCGCTCACTCCTTCTGCCCCCTGGTGGGATGGGGCAGAGAAACAGAAAAAGGTAAAATCTTTGGTTTGGTGTAAGAACTAAATAATAATAGAAATAAAGTGAATAATAACAATGGTAATAATTATAATGAAATGGAGAGGGAGAGAGAGGAAACAAGTGATGCATTGTACAATTTCTCACCACCTACTGACCAATGCCCAGTCTGAGAACCAATTGGCATGTTCCAACCGAGTGTTGCCCCTCTAGTTTACTGCCCACCATACTGGGCATGACATTCTGTGGTATGGAATATCCCTTTGGACAGTTCCAGTCAGATGTCCTGGTTATGACTCTTCACAGCTTCTTGTGCAGCTCCTCACTGGCAGAGCATGGGATATTGAAAGTCCTGAAACTCCTTGACCTAAGGGTAAGCATTACCTAACAACAGCTAAAATATCAGTGAGTTATCAACATTATTCTCATACTGAATCCAAAACACTGCACAGTACCAGCTACTGGGAAGAAAATTAAATCTATCCTAGCTCAAACCAGAACACAAAAGTAGATATTGATCATCTCTATATCACAGCCAGGAGGGGTTAAAAAGAGAGGTTAAGAATTCCTAAAGACAAAGTAGCCAGCCTAAATTCCAGTGCTACTTCATCCTTCTAATTACAATTTAATGACATCTGAAATTCTTAGAGAAACCATCCAGAAAAAAACCAATATTAACCAGTGAGTTACTAGGGTAATGTTTAATTTACCTAGCTATCAAATTTAAATGGATGCATTTGGATCAAGCTACATTTTCTCTACTGCCAATGGGGAAAGTTCCTAAGGAAGGGTCATCCCATCTGAATGATATATTTATGTTTGTATTGACAAAAGATAAATACAATCCAGATGAATAACTTAAAACCTAACTTCTAGACAACAGAGGTTGAGTCAGAAGAATTGCTCACTCATAGGTAGTCAATGCAAAGCGCTGTGCAGATGGACTTTAAGGTCACATTGCAATTATGTGCAACAAAGATAGAGCTATTCTGATCTTGTTTGATCTAGCTCTGTGATTTATTCCCTGAATCTACCCTTTCAGTAGATATTTTTCCTGTGTGGAATTTTTTTTTTTTTCAGCACTTAAAAGAAGTTTTAAATCTAAAAAGATTAGAGTATGTGATTTACTGTTTCTTTCCAGATAGATTTCATTTGTGTTCTGCAAGCTCAACATCTTATCCTGGAATGAGATAGAATCATGTTATAACAATATGACTCATACTTAACCTACTTTAAAAAATGCAAAGGTTGCCAAGCAAAATGATAATATAACAGTGTTAAGAAAGTTATAAGGACCTCCAACAAAGAACACAGTGGTTCAGGGCCCTTCCTGACAAAATTCTAATTTACTTTCTATATCACTCAAAAAGAAATTAGACTTAAAGGAGATATAAGCATAATTTTCTTCTACTTTACAGATAATTTTGCTTTAGACAACGAATATTTTATATTAAATGCAATGTGATATAACGTTGCATTTCTTTTTCCGTGGTGATGTTCATAATACTGACTGAAGTTGATGACAAAACGAATTCAGTGATGTATAATGTTAACTTTCACTTGCTTATCCATTGTTAAAAAATGATGTGAAATAGTATCTTGAAAGTGATTTGCATATGCATTAAAAAATGCTGCATGTGTCCTTTTTATATAAAATTGAATTACTTCTTACTGAAGATTTCAGGGAATAGAGATTATTGTAATAGTCTTACATCTGTACCTATGAAATGCTGATTGACGTGGTACCTTCGTAAGGAGATATCTAATATTTCAGCTGTATTATTCCTAAATCTTATGCTGAGGCCAGACCTGGCAATGATGTCTAAGGTAGCACAGAACAAGGAGTTTCACAAAAGCTTTGAGCATGAGCAGTTACACCAAAGAGACTCTGACTGTCCTGCATAGTTGTTTACAACCTTATGCTGTTTTATTCCTTAACACCACAATAACTGTGGAGCTGCATAATAAATGTACAGTGCAAGTACAGCCTGCAGAAATCATTCAGCTAGCTATTCTTGTGCTGAATTAGTTTTAAACCAGGTCAGCTCCACCACCCCAATTTTAGTGTAAAAGTCCTATGAATGTGGCATAGGGCACTGGGATGGAGAAGGGAGATAAAATGAGAAAGAAAGGTATGGAAACAGGTATGAACCTCTGGGTCCACTCCCCTGTTTGAATATGCTGAGTCATTAAAAGATCATCTCAGGCACTTCAGCATTAGAACTGTAAAATAGTTAATATAGCAAGTTTAGTGCTGTCAGTTAATTTTCCTTCAAGACAACTAATTTTTACATCGTTTAATCCAGTAAAAGCAATATGAACAGCCAGTGAGTAAGCAATCTTACTCAATGTTTAAGCTTAGCAGATTTAGAGAGACCTACAGTATTTTAACATATCAAACCATGTGGTTATCTTGCTTAAATGGCAGCTGCTGTTTGTAATATCTGAGTGCTTTCAATGAAGATATCAGCAGGGCAAGCAACTAATGCATCTAGTGAAACTGCGCACTCAAAGATGAATGGTGTCTGGAAGTAGGACAACAGCAGAATGTAAGCAGATATGCTAGAGGATATAATGTCAGTGGCTGGAAGCTATTTGGATAGCAAATACTGCAAGTTTTATGAATGGCTGTCAGGAGCCAATCGTATAAAATAAGCCTTACATAAGCCAAAGAGAAGCTTAGGAATAGACTTGTAAAATAGTTTGTGCTCTCTCCTTTAGGATCATGTGGCAGATCTAAGTCTAGATCTGAATCTATATGGGATTGACCTTGGTAGAGGAGTACAGAATCTCTCTGAATTAGTTTTTAAACTTAGAAGACCATATCTTTCAGAGAGAAAAGTAAATACATTAATGAATAGAATGATAGAGAATCCATCTTGACATGTCCTTCCAGTAGCTAGCTGTTCACATCACTAAAAATGCAAATAAACCTTCTGTGAAAATACCTGTTTTCAGCTTCCAGGCTGGATCCTTTCATACCTTTCTAGACTAGCCTGAGAACCCATTCTGTACCAGCTGTTTAGCCCCTTTGATCAAATCATCCTCTAATTTTTTTAGAGTTAGTGTGACTAGATATTACCTAGAACTTTTTTCTACTGGGAATGTTTTTCTGCTCTTTAAGGTGAAGGCCCTATTTGGACATTAAGAAAGTAGATATGGCAGACAACTGATGTCAGCAAAATGCCTTCAGGATGAACACTTGTGGCTTTGTCTGCTTACTTATGCTCTCCAGAAAAAAACAGGAGAGCAATTACTTGACTAGTGAATTCCAAAAAGCCCAAATCCCTATTTTCCATCAAAACTCTCTATCTTAAACACAACAGAAATCAGTTTAAGAGCAAAACTTTCAGGAACCACAGATACCAAAATATTTTCCTAAAAATATTAGCATTCCATCCAAGAATTATAAATAATTTTACTAGCAATCACACCCCATTTACGAACTAAGTATTCTCTTGCCTAAAGTCACAGTACTGTTCAGGAACTGATCTGGAAATAGGAGCAAACCTTCTCTTTAAATGGCTATCAGAGAGTGCATCAAGGGTTTTATATATGGTGGTTTAGTATACCTATTTAAACCACAAGTGAAATTTTTAAAAGCTGATCTCTCATTTAAATACTGAAATCAGGATTTCAATGGGTGTAGGCACACACAAATGATGGCTTCTGAAAACTAAGACATCCCAGAGAAAAATGCACTGAGATTTAAAACTAACTGTTTAACCATCACTTAAATGAAAGAGTTTCAGGGATGGGGAGGGAGGTTCCCTTTGCCATGATTTTTTTAAACTGAGTTCTAAATATATTGACTACTGAAATCTTATTTTTATTTTCTTTATGTCTAAGGATGTTTGGCCAGATGTGATTTCATCACCCGGCCCTTAGCATCAATAGACCAAATAAGTCTAACACTAGTGAATGAATAAATGCATACTTGTGGACATCCCGTGTCCTATTTTCATGCGGATGAAATTATGGGTTTTCTCAACAGCTGCTCATATGCACCAATAGTGCCCTCTGCAGTGTTATATAGTAGTTATATGCAGATAGCAGAGTTTTGAATGTTAAGGAGCCAAAGTGTGAGAAGAATATGCTATACAGTAATACAGAAACCAGAAGTATATATTTGATTCTCAAAGACTTAAAAATCAACAGCGAGATGCAATATGATTGCTGTTTGAATTAAGGGGCAAGCTGCTACAATGAAATCAGCTGCCAAAATAAATTAGAAGGCTGATGCTACATTATGATGGTAGCATGACATTGCTAGGAATACACATGGCTAAAGTGATTCAGCACCCAGTGATGACCTTGGAGGGCCTATTCGAATTATAAATGTTCTTGGTTTTGTGACGGTATTATTCTTACTCTCTGTTTTGAGCTCTGTCATCATCTCAGCTATTGATTTAATTTACTCCACTGGCTTTATCCTGCTTAACCACAGTAATCCCAAACCTGCTTACTCCCACATTCCTTTCTCCCATACCTAATAAAGTTATGCTGAATACATGTGCTGAATATTTGTCCTACTGTTTGTTTCTCATCAAAATCCTAAAACTGATACTTACACCTTTACACCATCAGCAGTAGAGAAGCACTCACTGCAAGACCCATAAATACCCCAAGATACCAATGCTAAGAGACAGGATATCTGCTCTGGCATTAGCTCACACTGGTCAACTGCTAAACTACTCATTGCTTGGTGTCAGATTTGCTTCCTGGATCATCTTGTGTCATGTCTTCTCCAGGAAATTGTCTTAATCAAGGCTGGGAATGGGGGATGCATAGCACTAACATGTCAGTTCCATCCAACTAGATTCGATTTTATAGGCTTTTATGTTTAAAAAATTTCTTCAAACACCTATGGGAAATGTTTTGCATATGCTTCTCATTTGCAAAACCTGAGGAGAAATCTCTAACATAGACCTGTTTGGATAATAAAATTACAAGAGAAGTGAAGTTTTCAGGTTAGAGAAGGCTGTGCAGAATATAAGAGATCATACATGAGTGCTGTTTGAAAGAAAAGACTAGGAAGGTGTTCTGCATTAGAGGGTAAATAAGGGAAGAAGTTCAGAATGAAGTAACTTGCTTATCAAGATTGTTTGCATATTCTTACAGAGAGTTATTTTGAGCTCTTGGACATTAAAATAACCTGTTTAGTACTATTGCAATTTTAGGCAAACCATAATATCAAAATGCAGAAATGTTTTTGCACTTCTGTTTATGTACAGGGTACATAGATGATAATCTGGGAAGTAGCAATTTTAAAATGTTTTAAATTCCTGAGATAATTTAGAAATAAACCGACAAAGTTAATGTTTTGGTCTAGCTGATTCTATGATTAAGATCAGGAGTAAAATGCACATAAAGATTTGACAAGTTATCCAGAATAATGTAAGAATAATGTCACATGAAAGAACAAAAAGGCATATTTCCATTGTCTTGGGAAAACACCTAAGACTGGATGGGGAACAGACAACTCAGAGTGAGAAGGTAACAAGTGTGAAGATGGCAGCCTGAGACATACTTTCTTGACTCCCTGAATTTACCAGTGAAGCTCAGTAAGATGCCACAAATCCAGGGCTTTGAAGGGGCCAAAGGTCGCTCAAGCATTTTTAGCACTTGAGATAAACAAAACTGCATAATGCCTCAGGATTTCCAGAATGGCAGCAGGCTAATCAAAATAATGTTTTTGTCCTAAAAAGAGCGGGCACATTATTGCCAGCAGGATGAAAATTTGTGAAACATGCTTGGATTCTCGGAAAAAAAAATAAAATCATAGACATGACTGGCAGTGAATGTAGGAGACCGAGTTGGATGGTTGGTTTGTGTAAGAGGTTTTGTTTGTGCAATCCTTTCACACATGGTTGAATTTTTATGGCCCTATCCAGGCTTAAAATTTAACTCTTACTCAGAGGTCACCTCCCACAGGACAGTATCCTGCAGCTACCAGTTGGTTTGCAGTAAGAATAACTTCTAGTAAGTCCAAGTATTTGGAACATTTCAGTAGACTGGACATTTAAAGAGGACCTTCACTTTCTGCATACATGGCTCTAAACTTTAATAACTATTTTAATAATTTTTATAACCTCTGGTCAAGTGAAAATCTGTTCAGCTCAATTTTTTCTCTCTGTTTAGGGCTGCTTTTTAAAAAGGCAATTTGTAAGACCATGAATAGAAGGCCCTGAGAAAATGGAGAACATTGGTTTCTAGCCAACACAGCTGCCTCAGGCTTTGGCCATAAGATGCTTCTCTTGGATTTTGGCCTACTACTGAGATAGCAGTGTTTTTATTAAGCTACAGTATACTCTAGGGCTGGTCAGAAAATCAAGAAGTTGGTGAGGTGGCAGTGGTGACCAAGGTGAGTCCAGGGCTGAGGGTTGCATTGAGCTGTGCACGGAGTTCCTGAGCTCAGGGACACCTGAGCAATGGCCCTACACCCCATGAGGACCTGGAGACCCTTGACAGCCAACAAGGCAAAATCAGTGCCATGGAAAGGGCCCTTCGGGTCCTGGTTGATGGCAAGTTGAACATGAGTCAGCAGTGCCCTGGCAGCCAGGAGGGCCACCTGTGTCCTGTGGGGCATCAGGCACAGCATCACAGCCGGGCAAGGGAGGGGATTGTCCTTCTCTGCTCTGCCCTGGTGGCCTCAGCTTGAGGCCTGTGTGCATTTTTGGGCACCACAATATAAGAAAGATATTAAGCTATTAGAGAGCATCCAAAGGAAAGCAACAAAGATGTTGAAGGGTGCTGAGGTATGAGGAGCAGCTGAAGTCACTCACCATATTCTGTGATTCTGTGAAATTTCTGTCCGTATATGCAAAAAGAATCCAAAACAACAGGAAATCTCAAGACCACCCTAAAATCACTTTTTAAAAGTTTGATGCCTGATAATATTTTTGCTTTTCCAAAACCAAAGTAGGCTGCTCCAGGGGCTCACTCCTGCACATAATTTACTAGGCTTTATTTACAGCTCCTGTTCTGTGCATGGAGTCTAAATAGTCACTGGCACACAAATGGGTAGCCAAAACTTGACAGCTGCATTAGAAGCTACAGTAAGGAAAGGTCTGGCCAAGATATAAGCATATCCTTTGAAAGTTATCTGCTCATCTGAAGTTGCACCTCTGATCCAGCTGAGGGGATCTCAATGGATAATTTAGCTGATTTTTGCTGAATGTGAGTCAGCACTGCGCTCTTGTGGCGACAGGCCTGTGTGTGTACCAGGCACAGAGAGGGATCACAGCCAACAGGCCTGGGAAGCGGCTGCTCACTGCTGCTTCCTTGGTACCCAGGAGGCCACTTCTGGTGTACCCAGTCCAGGCTGAGACCTCAGAACAAAGATACAGAGCAGGTGGAGAAAGACCTCTGGAGGGCCACCAAGATGACAAGGAGGATGCAAAGCATGCTCTTTGACAAGGAGCTGAAGGAGCTAGATTTCTTGAGCCTTTAAGGAAGAGGCTGAGGGGAGCAGCTGCAATCTTCCTAAGATTGTCTGAAGGAGAGTCAAAGAGAATCTGCAACTGAAAACAAATCTGGGGTTTGGTTTGTTAGTAAAAGAACTGTCACTCCCTTTCTGTGTTTCCTCAAATTTTGGAATTCTAAACAAATGCAAACATTTAGCTTATATGTAATAAAGCATTGCCTTCTTCATACTCTCAAGATTTACTAAATAGCATTGGTAATGAACCAACAGCAGTCAGGCATCAGAGGCTGAAGGTCCTTTCTAATTGACTGACACTTGCCCATTTAGATCACATTCCTCATCAGAAATGACATAATGGGACAGATAGTTAAGCTGAAAGATAGCTTTGGAAAGGATAATTTTTGACATGTTTGGACAACTGTATTTGCACTAATAGCCACCTCAAGGTTTGAATAGTATGGCAAATGCCTCACTGCCATTGGTGATAGAGCAGGAGTTAAGGAAGTTAACTCTGACTACTTAAACATATACTAAGTAATTTTATGTCTGCTCATGTAGTTTTAATTATCTGCTTCTCTAGTTTAGCTTTGCCTTCTGTTATTAACAGTATCTGAATTATTGTTGATACAATCCTTAACAGCTTTCACTTGAGAGCTATTTATCTGCTCCAGCAAATATAACTTCCTCATCTATATTTTTAAGCTCCAACTTACTGCTGCCTATATTTAACGAAAATGCCCAATCATATATTTATAAACCAGAGAATGGAAACTCTGAGCTCCTGGTGTGACTTATATGTCTACAGTCCTATGATTCACTAGCAAAGGTGCAGCTTCCCTACATCCCATCTACGTGAGGGCTGTGAGTACATTTATCTCCTGAAAATATCCCCTCACTTCATTATTTATTTTGTCTTGTCTTATCCCTAAGGCAAAATATCTGAATTTGCACCCAGATATATCTGCTAGGAAAATACCATCTGATGCTGTGGCCTATTTTTCTGCAGTAAAACTCTATTCTTTCTGATGGAAATGAAACAGTAAGGCCTTCCAGTTAAGGCCTACCTTGTTCTGCCTATTTTTGCATCACTAAGTGAAATAGAACTTTATTCCATTACTTCAATATGACTAATTGAATTAATATACAAGTTATATCTAACTGCTTAAGTTGGTGATTGCTAAAATATTGGGAAGAAATGCAATCTGCCTGTAATCCTCAATCAAAATAATCCAACAAAAAGCACTTCTTATGGCATGTAAGCATGTATTGGGATGGGGCTAGAAATCATAATACTAGATGATCACGTCCTTCATCACTTTTCTATAGCATTGAGAATGTTTTTCATTAAATGTCAGCCTTGACTGAATCTGATGGAGAACAACAAGTGAACAACCTGATTTTGTAAAATCTTTTAGGATACAGTAAGTTTATACTTTTTTTAAATTATCTTCTTTATCATATTTGTAATGAAAAAATAATCAGGTTTTATTTGATTTTTGTCTGCAATAAATCTTGGTCAAAAATTGAACCTGCATGACATTTTAAAGCCTCATATACTCTATGAATTATAATGCTACTTTTTATTGCTTTGGCCTTTTCAGTATTCAGCAATTTATCTGACTGATCACTTTTGCTTTCCTCTGTTTATAGCTTCATTGACTTCCCCGGTCATAATCCTAAGTAATCATATAAATATAGATTTTACATAGAACAAAATAAACAAAGCTTTCAAAATTAAAATTAGATCAGAAATAAAACCATACAGCTACT
This sequence comes from Vidua macroura, assembly GCF_024509145.1. NCBI lineage: Eukaryota > Metazoa > Chordata > Aves > Passeriformes > Viduidae > Vidua > Vidua macroura. The sequence continues at coordinate 29,334,037 of NC_071576.1, read as the reverse complement.
TCTCAAGTAGTCTCAAGTTGATACTGTGTCATGTGTAAGAAGGTCTCACACACATTGCCACACAATAAAATGTCAACTTGAGAACTGAACTAAATAGCTAGAAATTTATATTCACTGCAGAATCAAAACTGAGTATACCTTGAGTATTGCCACAATGTGCAACCCCCACCTCCATTTTACAAGATAACAATGAGCTGTGAGCTATATTAAGTGCTATGCCCAAGTATAATCCCTTTCTTCAAATGCAATTGTGTTCTGAGTTCGCACTGACAGATCTGAAGGGAACATACACACCAACCTAATACAACCCAGTAGCTTGTAGCATGAGGCTGCCTTTTATGAGCACATACCGTGCCAATTAAATGCCATAGATTTTCTATACTTTCTCACAATTGCCTATGAGGTCAGGAAATAATCCACCTTAAAAATTATTTCCTTAAAAACACTCACTACACAACCAATAGAATAGTTCAGTTTACTCAAGTGGATATGAATCCCAGCAGTCTTGCTGCCTTATGCTGTTGAGTACTGTGTGGGAGCCAATGTTGGCTGACTTGATCAGGAAAACTTTCTGGAAGATAATGTATTGCAACTACATAGTAACAATACACATTAAAAACTTGATACTTTCCAAAATACCTGGAGACATTACTGAAATTAACGCTGAGAAATTTACAGTGAGAAAACAGAAGACTATTGATCATATCCACTAAAGTGAGTTGACACTGTTCTGGTGATCCCTCTGAAGTGTATAGTCCTACCCACACACAGAAGAAAGAACAGAACTACTTGAGATAGTAGAGGGAAATGACAGGATGGAGACCTGGGAAATAGTATCTCAATACAGCCTTGGTATTTCATGAAGCAGTATTATGTCTTGTTTTTTGCTTGCTTGTTCTTTTGGTATTCTCCAGAATTTTGTTTTCTGAGGCGTTTAACAATATATGTGGCACCATCTAGTGGCCTCATAAAAATTTACTTAAATTGTGACCTGTTTTATAACAGTAATAGTTTTTAGAGACATCTAATGAGTTACTTAGGTATAGAAACCCTGATAAGCAAAACCTTGAACTTTTAATCAAAGCTGGCATGAAAGTTTTATCATTGACGAAAATTCAGAACCACGTGTTAGAAGCTTCTAATATAACACCTGTAATAATTTATCACTTTCTGATACTCGAATCTTGGATATCTGAATAAACGTGAATGCAAAGAGGATGCAGCATTCTTCTTTGTGGTGAAATTCCATTTATTCCATTCAAATAAATGGCAAAGCCAAAGGAGAAATTTACTAATTGGACTCTCATTTGATGCCCAGTTCTTGGATTTCTGCTGCAGTATTAACTCACTGATTCTAATATATATAATACAATGTATTACAGATCACACCTTATGTGTTATTGGCTTCTGAGTCATAGGTTTTTCCTTCTCCTCAGATCGCTCATCTTTGAAAACTAGATTAATGCTTTAGACTGGTAATGTAATGGATTTCTCCCTAAAATTCTTTTCAGAGCTTCCCTAAACTGAACTGATTTGTAGATCTGTATATCTGTCCTCAGCCACTGAGTAGTTTGCATACTTCTAAAATAATGCAGTTATATTGCTACTTTTCCTATGTCAGCTTTTCCTCAGTCTCACCTCACTTCTCAGGTAGGAAGTGAAGATTAGGTAATTCTGTGTCTTACCATCCTCATATACACACACATATATATAACACAAACTAAGTTACTGCTTTCCTAAAAAACATTGCTCTTCTTTAGGACTGATAAAATTGTCTTTCTGTATTATGCAGAACAAGATGCATGAAAGCAAGAATGTATTTGTACATAGTAGTAGTAGGTGAAATTACAAGAAAATTTTCAAGCTATACAAGGAAGATCTGCAATAGATGTAATTGTCACTGCAAAATCTTCATTTTAAACTGTCTTTATGAATGAAAACTATTTTCTACTGCAAGTTCCATTAAGTCTGTGCGCCTACACAAAATCTTTAGAAAGCAAATGTACTATTCCTTATTGTCTTTTCTCTGATTCATTTGTGGGGTTTATGAGAAGGTGTTTAAAATAATGATGTTATCTGTAATCCTAAACACTCAGCAAGGCACCAAAAACCTTCATATCAATTGAAAGTTTCTGAGCAAGGTTATTAAAAATCTGTAGAGTAATTATGTAACTTCTAGACACTACATGAATGGTGAAAGCAACCTGTATAAAAAGGAAGCTCATAAATTCCTGTTCATGTTGACTGACAAAATGATAGACTAAGATCAAAATTGCCTTCATAACAAAAAGTTAGATTACTTAAAGCTGTGAAGAGTTAAGGAATTTTCCTTCGATATTTCTTCTGCATGTGTCCATGGTCTGGTGCAGACAATCCCAGTCTCACTCAACCTGTACTTTGGAGCAACTTACCTTCAGGTTAGAAATGGTTAATCTCTCAGAAAAAACAATCTGTTTGTGTGATGTGCTACATTTACTCTGCTGCACTGCTTCTATCTAGCTTGGAGGTAGCTAGCTTAGAGACATTTTTAGTTTGTCCTATGCTATGGAGCTGGTTTATCCTAAATCTCCTTATCTGAGTGAAGTACAGTGTGTGGATTCAGCAGTCACACTTGAAATAGCAACTATTTACAATCTTGATTTTCCAAAAAAATAAAAAAGAAATTCCTCTCTGCCTTTTCTCTTATTTGCAGTCTGTACAAGTCTGCAACTGCCTTCAAATGTAATTATTGTTCAATTATTTTTCTCTAGAATTCCTATAGTATGAAACAGCACTCCTTCCTTATTGATTTCTAAATCTTTCTAAATTTGATCTCTTGTTAAGATAAATTTTCCATCATTAAATGACAATGAACAATGAAATGAAAAATAATTTAAGTAAAACCTTTCTAAAAATTTAGCTACCACATAGTGAGTCAAGCCCATATATATGCATTCTCTCCTCATTTAAAGCATCTTCAAACTAAACTAGCTGCTGTTGGCTTTGTTGCTACATCAGATTTAACTTAGGAAAGGTCATGGTAATGAAAACTGACAAGTGGGAATTCTCTGATTCAGAAACATCTAGAAATTCCCATGACAGGTAAAAAAAATCTAGTAATCTGCAAGCACCAGAGATGGCCATGTAGCTGGGATGAAAAATAAAGACTCCTTTCTGTCGGCAAGAAATACTCATGACTTTGCTAGAGGCAATTGAAAAGAAGGTTGAAACAAATCCAGAGGTGGCAAAATGTATAAAGTATAGACGTCAGAAGTCTTTATGAATACTTAATTTCAGAAGGATATGAATATCATGGCGTTCCATGTGAAACAACAGATGTGAAAATCAGACCCCAGAGTAATGGCAGTTTAGCATTTGAACTTTCCAAATGGAATAATGGAATAATTCTTGCATATATTCAGTCTTATTAAAATTTTCCTTACTCCTCTGGAGAAAATTTCAAGGAATCCAATACTAGAAATTGTTTGCTAAGTTACTTGAGGCTGTACTTTCAAATCCTAGGAACAATTCATTATGGTTCCCTACATCCACTTTGCTCAAGCTTTTAGAAATCAGCTAATGTAACTCATGTAATGTTAGCAGCCAATGAATTTACAGGAACACATTATTTTCTCAGTTGTTAGATTGTGAGGCTGGAGGCATAAGGCTCATAGGAGTTTGGGATGCCAACCTGCTGCAGCGCTTGGTTTCTTTTTGTCTGTTCTGCTGCCCAGTGCAACTCACAATGATCTTATAAAAATTGAGAGAGAGAAAGAGAGAAAGGCTAGCAGGAATTAGCCAGTGTAAATTCCCTTTGCACTTGCATGCAGTGCTGAAACCTGAGACACGGAATAAAATCTGCTGGCTGATTTGAAGCCTTGTTTATATTAGTAAAAATGTGAAGCTACAAGGATCACAAACAATAACCAAATGAATGACCAGAATGACCAAATCCACTGCTGTTCAGGAGTTACAGTCCAAAATTCTGTATGGTCATTGTGGGATAACCCATGTCAGCAGCTCGGCCCTACTCAGCCACTTATTCTTTCCAAGAATGGGGAAGAGAATTGGGACAGTAAAAATGAGAAAAATTATGCCTTGTGCATTAACAGTTTAATAGGTAAAGCAAAATCTGGGTATGCATGAAAAGTAAAATAAGAATTTATTCATCAATTCCCCTGGGCAGGCAGGTGTTCAGCAATCCCCAGGAAAGCAGAGCTGCATCACACAGGATGATTACTTGGGAAAACACCGTTATCTTGGAATGCTCCCCCTTTCCTCTTCTTTCACCCAGGTTTTCTTGGTGAGCATGATGTTTGTGAGCATGACCCCTTTGGTCATTTGAGGTCAGCTGTCCTGACTGTGTCTCCTCACAGATTCGTGTACTCCCCAGCCCACTTGCTGGCGAGGAGGTGAGAAAAACAGAAAAAATCTTCATGCTGTGCATGCACTGCTCAACAATGGCTAAAGCATTCCTGAGTTACCAACGTTGTTTTCATCACAGATCAGAAATACAGATCCACAATATGAAGAAAAATAGCTCTATCTTAGCCCAAACCAGTACAGTCATACAGAAATTATATAATAATATAATGATTTTGTCACAGGCAGACTCAAGGTTACACAGCAGTGTTTCAAAATTAATGAGGTTAAAATTGCAAACACCTGCTTGGACTTTCTGACCCAATATAGCATGACTGTGTGAGAGAAGGGAGATAAAAGGAAGAGCAGTTCTTCTCTGGCTCCATGCTGGGATCTTTCCAGACCTCCTTTGTCTACCAGCAGGAGGATGAGGGAAAACAAAGCCAGGGAGTGGGATAAATTTTCTCATTACTGAGGCTGAGAAGATTGTATAATCTCAACAGACCAGGTGGTGCCTGGGGGAGCTGCTCTGCAATCACTGTGATTTTTGTGTCTCTTTTGCTGCCTTAGGCAACTGCTTACATGGTCTGGGCCTACAGCTGCCCCCTGCCTTGGCAGATATGCTCCATATAATTAATATGCCAGGCTTACAAATTTCACTGCGGAGATGTCTCATTGTTAATTATGTTTTTGATTTACAAGTATGAAAAACTGTATTATTTTGAATGACTATTAAACTAAAAAATGTTTGTTTGTTTATAGACAATATGCCAGTGACACAGAAGATACTGCAAAAAGATAAGTGCTCATAGTTGCTGCTTCTCTGTTAAGAAGCACTAAGAATCCCACTGCCATCCTGACAGGGAGTCATGAGAACTGTGCTGACTTCCCAGAGCTGAGGTGTTGCTGAGAGAGTGCCGCTACTTGTCAAGATCACAGACAACTCTCAGTTGCTGTTCTTTCATATGGGCATGAATGACAGTGCAAGCTGGAACCTGGGCAAAGTTAAGGAAAACTACAAAGTCCTGGGAGCACAAGCATGAAGTATTGGTGCATAAGTTACTTTTTCTTTCATTTTTCTGGTTAGAGAAAAGGGTGCAGCCAGAAATAGATGGATAATGCAAATCAACTACTGGCTTTGAGGGGTAGGTTCACAAGGTTTTTGGGTTTTATAACAACAGGGATTCTTCAGTGACTATAGCCTGTTAGAGAGGGATGGGATCCACTTCTCTAGAAGAGACAAGGCAATCTTTGGCAGCAGACTGGCCAACGTGGTATGATGGGCTTTAAACCTAAGGACTTGGGGGACAAGGTCCAAGGTGGCAATGCTCATGCCATGGCAACAAACTGGGGATAAACCAAGCCAACTAGAGCAGTGGCAAATATTCCTGAGCTACCTCCCAAGATGAGAACCAGAAGAGACTGTTAGAGGTGGTTACGTGGAGTGTATGCATACATGCACATAACAGCCTGGGGGAAAACCAGGAGGAACTGGAGCTCCACATGCACTCAGAAAGTTATGATCTCATAGGAATAACTGAAATTTGGTGCGCTGACTCACATGAAGGATTATGTTGAATGGCTATACTTTTTAATAGAGAGAGGCAGAAAAGAAGAGGAGGACTCACTCTCTGTGTTATGGAGAACCTTGGATGTGCATTTGTTGGAAGAACATTACAGCAGTTCACACATCATCCATCACATTTCCAGAATGCATAGAGGACTGCTTCTTCTTAAAAACATCAGATGTGAGAAGCAGGAATGAAGTGCTGCTGGACTTGCTACTCACAAACCAAGAAAAACTGTGTAATATCTCAGTTACTGATAGTCTTGGCTGCAGTGATCACAATATTGTGGAGTTCGGAATCCTGATGAGTACACTGAAGGTTTTTACTATGACACAGGTTTTAGATTTTAGAAGAGCAGATGCCAACTCAGAGCTCACATAAGGGGTGTTTGATGAGACACTTCCATGAAGAATAAAGGAGCTATAAAGTGATGGGAATTTTGCAAGAACCCTCTCCTAGAAACAGAAAAGCAGTTTATCCTCTTTAAAAGTAAGGGAAGCAGGTGGCACAAGCGACCTCCTTGGCTTAACTGTGAGTTTCTGAATCTGCCCTAAACCAAAAAAGAAGCAATTCAGGGATGGATGAGCAGATGTACACCTGTTGGGAACTACAAAGGTATTTTGGAGTTTTCTCAGTAGTTAGAGATAGTCCTGTTCTTAACTGTCTCTTCACTGAAGTAATTCTGAGATATGTCATCTACATGCTAAAGAAAAAAGATCTGAAATAGATATAAATAAATATTGGGTCTGAGTCCAGATAATATGTGAAGGGGACCACTCAAGTGCTTTAATAAAAAAGATAAAACTGCATGTGGTTAATTATGACTGGAAAATGACACATTCTTCTTGTCATAATTTCATTTTCTTAAAACCACAGATAACAGGTCTGCAGTGGAACATGTTGCTATGAATTAGTTCAGTGGTTGTTCCTGTTTCATTATGAGGATTGAAGCTTTCAGCAAATGTCATGACAATTAGCATTTTATGCAGTGCCATGAAGAAATGGCTGTCGGAAAAATTAACAGCTTTTCTAAAAGTCAACCTTTTCTAAAAGGCACCTTTTCCCTGTCTCTATGAAACCACTGGTCACTCTGGAATATTAAGTGACATCATTGCTGCAACAATTATGTCTCTGTGTGATGTTTGGCTTGGGCACTTGGTCATTACAGAACCGACACTGCCAACAGTTGTGATAGCAGTCTTCACCACTGCACGCGGGTATGGTTCAATCGTCCATTTCCAAATGGCAAATAGGTCTACTTCAGGGAAAGTAATCTTTTAATAGTAATATTTTCTCTTTTAATTTGCTCCAGAGATACTTGCTCTAAGACATTGTTTGTGCAGGAGCATGTACTGATTGGTGATTCCTTCTTGCTTTCCACCATGAATGTCTCTAGTCCCTCTCTGACAAAGCTGTAAAGACAGCCTCTTCATGCATGAAACCTGTGCATCCATTATAAATGTTCCCATTGGCAAACACTGAAACCTGATGCTCTCTCACCAATATGGTCATGTGAAGGAGAAAAATAGAGCTGCACTTCAATAAAAGCTCTGCTCTCTGTGTTTATAAGATCTATGGTAGCCAACGTTAGCAACATCAGAAAACTCAAAACTGTGTTTTATTCCATATTTGCTTCTTTTGGACTCAAGAAACAATTTTGCCAGAGAGAGCCTGCCAACAACAAACGGCCCCAAAACACATGACAGAGTTATACATGCAAAGAAAAACCTCAGCCCATTCTGGAAGTGCATGCACCACTGATGTTACCTACAGCTATCACAATAATGTAACTATGCCAGTAAAATGAAGATGATTTTGACATCAACTGACACTAAGCAGTGTTTGACAGGGCAAAACATCAAAGAAAAATACAGTTTCTGACCAGAATGCTTGGAACATTTAATAGAAAGTATATTCTTTAGGTTGACCATAAAACTGTGCAATGCATTTCATCAAACTTTACAGCCCTCTAACCATGAGTCTCTTCTCAGAAGAGTCAGCTTCCTTATTGTAAAATATCCATTTCAACTGGGAATACACAAAAATTTATTACCTGTTTTACAACAACTCAGAACTACATCTGTGCTCTTACATAGGCCATGTCTGGAAATAAAACCTCAACCTATTGGTCTACACAGCTGTAATGAGAAGCATATGCTACACGATATGCAAATATGAGACTGGCTTTTAACAGAATGAACACACATCTGGTTTCAGAAAGAGTCCATGCTAATTCCTCTGTTCCACTAAAAGCAGTGACAGAACTGAGACACTCACTATTTCAAAGCAAAGGGGTAATTTAGAGCATTTCACAGGTTTAGTTTTCCTGACTCTTGAATGAAATGTATTTATTAGCTGTCCCAGAGTCATCCCCTGTGTTTCCTTGGCCCTGCCTGGTTCAGGCAGTCAGGCACTGTGAGGCACACCTGCAGCAGCAGAGGTGAGCTGTGAAGGAAAACATCTCCATGGGGTGGCCAGTCCTTCAAAAAACTTATTGTCATCATCATTTTTTGTCATAAGAAGGCAAATTGCAAAAATTGAACTTACAAACTTTTAGGACATTTAGGTTATACTCATATTGCAAAGCTCTGTCTGTACACATCACTTTAATTTACAAATCAGAAATATTCTGTTTCTTTAAAATGTGTTCATTTAACATTCACTCACACTGCAAGAAAATAAATACAAAGTTCTCTCATTGTCACCACATTTCACAGTGCATACTGAGATATTTTATCCCATAATAGTAAACAGAAATACTGTATAAGTAGGTCGCAGACCTCTTACCACAGGGTTTCTTCATTCATATTAGCACTCTGAGCTTGACTGCTGCTTCTTTTTGTACATCTGTACCCAGGCAACAGGTCATTAAGTTAGTTTTATGATATGTAAATATCCACTGTAATTTGTCAGCTAGAGTAGATTTTAATAAACACCACTTTTTTGAAAACTAGCGTAACTGAAATGTTTACCTATGACAAGATTACTAATAGCCAGTACAAGTAGCTTAGAAAGAAGACAGTAAATAAGCTCTGTAATTGGAAATGTTATGTGTTCTGTTGGAAGAAAATGTCATTTTACCAATTACTTCAGAGTTATTGGACAGATTTCACTCCACAGGCCAGATAATTTCTTTGCAGAACAAGTGCAGTAGTAGGTAAGTGACAGTAGAAGATGATGCCAAATTGTACTGAGACAAGTTCAGGACTGAGCCAAATCTGCTGTGTGCAATGGCTCTGATTCTTAAGAACAATCACTGCAACTACGCACACAAGATAACGTTAAACACTGACACATTTTTTTTTTTCAGAGCTGGGAAAAACACAATGCATAAAGTAAGGACATTATTTGCTTAAAACGAATTACTAAAAATAGTTACAATAGGGGCAGCTTTGCTGTCATTATTTTATTGTAGCATAACTGAGCTGCTGTTTTCATTCAAGTAAATAGGCAAGTTATAAGCTGGTTCTCCTTTTGTTTTAAATTAAGATACTAGAGGCTCTTTTATTATTTGGTTTTGTTCAATATTTCATCCCCATTGTTTTCCAGTTGCATTGGACATATATCAACTTACACATCAGAATTTAACACGAACTTCAGAGATTTATTTTCTTACTTCTGGGCTTACAATCTTTATTTTATGACTCGCTGGCTCTCCCCTCATCACAGCTTGAAATGGAGTAAAATTGAATAGGACTTCTTGTGACAATCTGCTAAACACACAGAAGAACAATACAATAGAGATGTTGGAGTTTACTTCTGATACTAAAAATTATTCCTAAAGTGGCTTTTGAAAATAACACTAACTGATTTAAAACTATTGTTCAGAATTCTATTAATGGACATAACTTACCACCAAACCCTCTTGATGAATGCTATTGATGATAACAATATTACATTGGAACAAACTAGGAGCTAGAGAACGTTGCATGAACTGTCAGAGTTCATTTTGCTGGGACGCTGGTAAAGTTTGCCTTGTAAAATTTTATACACCTAACAAAGAACTTTAGTTAGAAAACAATTGTCTCTAGGAGTCTTTTAGACAGTAGTAAGCAATATTTCTGTTCTGAATTATCTTCCAGAGGACTCAGAGCCTTTTTGCTACTGTGCACAGGCAGAGTCCAGTCTCTTTGCAGTTAAAACCAGGGAGATGGGGTTCAAGACTTCCAGCCTTTAGGTTCCAGACACTGGCCAACACTTCAACCTGAGCTAGAGAATCCACCCACTGGTTTCACATAATTCCTGGTTCCTGTTCAGGGTCAGTAGCCTCACAGGCAACTTGACTTAATTGCCAGTTTTACACCTTTCATTATACATGTTTTGGCACTTGGCAGACACATGAAATGTATGCAGGTCTTTTCAGCTAAAAAAACTTGAAAACTGTATAGTGTGCAGTATCTAATGTGTAGGAGAGTTTTCCCTGCATATTTTGAACAATTATTCTTTACATGAAAAAGATTTTCTTTCCAAATAATCTTCTCTTTCTACTTCCTACTACTACTACTACTATTGCTACTACTATTATTACTACTGCTATAATTATTACTACTATTATTATTATTACTATTATTATTATTATTAAAGAAATCTGAACTATTGTGTTTCTGAAAGCTCCTAGCACTTTAATAGAGGTGTTGTACATGACTGGTAGCTGTGGTACAGCTGGTAGAATAGCTGTATAATTTCTTCCTTCCTCATAAAGGTACAGAGGCCAAACATTGCCACAAGTAAGGGAAATATTGTTTATTTTTAAATTACCGGATAGTTTTCTAATTTTAATCCAAAGACAGTAAAACAGTTTTTGAAAAGCACTAAAGCCTCACTATCTTTTCCAGATGTTACCATTACAGAGGGGCTATATCAACTAAAAGATGTTGATATCTAATGTGGTTGCTTAAGTGCTTACTGCCAAACTTGACAGAATAAATTAAGATGCAGTAATTTTCGTGCACTCTTATTTTTGCCACCAGGCTTGCCTCAGTGAAAGAAATCCTTGCCAAACATAACTAACTGCAGCTACAACTCTCATCTAGCCTCTTATGAGGTGAGGGCATAGTTGATTTCATCTGTGGTACTTGGCATTCCTGAGAATCCCTTGTTCAATAACTGTGAAAGAGGACATTCCTTCACCCAGAGCTTAATGGACAATGACTGTAATGGGAAGTTACAGCAGCTTTTTTTTTTTTTTTTTTTCCTCTTGTCTGGGGAGGCTTCATTTAACATCAACCTTCAAGCAGAAAAGTGACTTTCCTGCAGGAAAAATCTAAAAGGATCTCTCTTGGTTGAAGACTTTCCATTTTGTACAAAACAAATATCACTGACACAGAAACAGAATCTCAGGTATAAAAGTGTGACCACTCTGCAGAAGGTCTAAGGTTACAAAAGCCTCCTAGTTGTGCTTTCGCCATAGATAAACAAAAGGGAGCTTAAATGCGTATTTTTTCATGCCATCATAGAATATAAATTAGAGTTTTTAACATTTTAAGCAGAATAAAACTGAAAATAGGAAAGCAATTTTTTTAAATATCCAGGCCTGATTCCAGAGAACTCACCCAAGTCACAGAAAACTAGGTGCAGTTCCTTCTGGTCCTGAGGGAGTTCCTCCTCCCTCAACTCTGTCCAGTCTGCTCCCCATTTCTCTTCATGGCAGTAGGATCTCCTCTTGGTCTTCACTTCTCCAGGCTGGTCAAGCCCAGTCCGTGTTGCCTCTCTATCATGATCTAAGAAGTTGCATTCTTTCTGGGTAAAAATAAAAAATGTCAAAGGACATCAAGAGCGAGTCTGAGAACATTTGTTTATTAAATGGGTGTCTCACTCTTAGATTTTTTTCTATAAGAAAGCTACTGATGCACAAGAGGGCAGTATGTCACAGGGAAATCTAGCATTGGCATTACACTGTACACTGCTGCTGTTTCTGGCAAAAAAAATTATTTGGGGCTGATATATCACCTCAGTTATTTTAAATCCAGCCATTGAGCCAATTTAATGAGCCCAAGGAACTAAGCAAATTAACCATGTTTTCCTTCATTTTTTCCAGACTTTACATCTTTATTGACTATAGAGGCTTTTTAAATACCATTTCATACTAATGCATATAGGGAATTCTGCCAGGAGTGACAATATTACAGTGCTGCTGCAAGCTGCAGCCAAAGTGTGATCATGGCAACGATTGCCTCGGCAGAAAGTGCTGGCTCTGATGATTCAAGGTCACCTCTCAGTCACAGCAGATGGACTTCCAAAAAGTGGTGTTTCACCACCCTAAGGAATCCAGAATTGAGTTTTTCCTCCTGTGTAATTTCAGAAGATTTAAAGTCGATTTGTGATGAATATTCAGATGGAGTATTTTAACTTACCTGCACATGAAATTAACTTTCGTTGTGTCTGGGATTCAATATGACAAATTAATTTCGGTCTTACTGCATTTTTAAGCTTCTTGAGACACCAAACTATGTAATTATCACCGTCTTGTCTATTCAGTGTTCTGTTTTACATTTTGAGAACACCTCTGTGGTGCAGTAATGACATTACTAATATGTCTGGTTTTATGGTATATAAAAGCTGGGACTGTCCACAAACATGTTTATGCTGCAGGTCTGGAGAGCAATATTTGAATGCTGTCATAATTCATTATCTTAAAGACCATTGTAAACTTTTACCCATAGAGTAAAACATCCAAGTACATCAACATTCCTCATGATACCTCTTCTACTGAGGCCAGTGACTGGGCTTTTATAAGCCAACATACAGGTGCACTAAAATCACAGTGAAAGAAAGCCTATGAAGTATCTTCTCAAAACATCTGGCTCACACCAATATTGTTATTCAAAACGGATAAGTGCAAAATGAACAAATTGTCAGTGCCCTACATTAGAAATCCTTTAAAGGAACCAATATTACAGAAATGTAGAACACTGACATGCTGGGGCGAAAAAGACAAAAAACTAGCTAATGGAATATCACTAATTTGCTTTTAAAGTATCGTTCTCAGGATTCACTGCATGTGGAATCCTGACAAATATAATAATGCTCTTCCTGTTGGGCAAGCTATTCATTATTTTGTACTCTTCAGTTCAAATGTTGCCTTAACAAAAGAGTATTGTGCCCAGACTCTCAGCAGAGAGAAGGGCAATGAGGAGGGGGAAGGAAAAGCAAAGCTTAAATTTCTTCTGCTGTGTCTTAGGTGTTTTGGTCTTTAATCTCTTTTTCAAAAACAGACTGTAGTCAGTGCAGCCACAAGACATCCTCAGCAACCTTGGAACACTAGTGGAACATTAATTTGAAAATATGTTTGGAAACTTATTTAAAGATACCTTTTTTTGCAAGAAGAATCATTGAAATTGCAATCTTCCCTTCCATACAATCCTTTCCAGAGGATAAATTCTCCACACTGGCAGATGCAGTCACTCAAGTGAATATAGCTCATTTGACATCAAGTAGCTTGCAAAATAGAAAGAATACACCATCCAGCAAATAGACATGCTTGAAATGAGAACGATCTTGCATTCTTAGGTACCATGAAGCTGAAAAACTATTCTCTTAAATTTCCTACTTTATTCCCTGAAGCTGGGAAATTTCTAAACTGGGCTGAAAAACCATTTAAGCTATATGAAAGGAATCAGTTCCTGAATGCTTAGAAATATAAATCAGCCTGTTCATTTGAAAACATTTTCAAACTTGACACTTTTTATGGATATTCCTTTGCCCAATAGGTAATTAGAACCCTTACTCTAATCACATTTTCTACCATACAGTACAAAACTGTCTTCTTCATATCACACTTCCAGTATAAAACCTCTTAGTAGTCTCCACTTGGGATAGTCGGAGTAATTTGAATTTTTTCAGTGCTTCATTTCTTTGTCTTCAAAGAAACTGCTTTGAATTCAGTCATGTATTTATTTCTGGTGTGTGAGACTGGAAATATTTCTGACAAATCTGAAAACACAATCACTGCTAAGTTTTCAAGATCTATCCTCAAGCTGAGAAAAAATCCAGTCAAGACCCACATCTAAGCTTTTCTTCCCTTTCAGTAATTTGTGTTAAACCTGGATGCAAATTTAGCAGCATTTATGTTAGCTTCATCTACTCCAATTTGTAATAGAGACAAAACTACGTTATCCTATCCTGTGCTTTCACATACTTGTAGTAAAACCTTGATATAGATGAAAATATAACTGCAAATGTCAGTCAGTTGGCATGAAAATAAAAGCTGAACGCCTATTTCTAAAATATTAATTTTTATTCTCGCCAGTGGAATTTTCTTATTTTTGCACACATACACTATAAATACCTATTATTAGATTGCTAAAACATCTCACTTTTAATCTTTTTAAAAATTCATTGAAACATATATTATTTTTATTGGGTAAGTATTATTAGAAAATACATGTTTTAAAAGCAATTATTTTATCATAGGACTAAAAATCTAACATATTCCCTATTTCTTTCCCCAAGAAGAGAAGTCCCTGGTAAACATGACTAAAGTTGGTGATGGGGCAGTACTAATAGGAAGGTTCTGGAAAGTTCACTTACACTCAGTCTACATCTATTTGCAGAAAATACAATGTTGGCTGTTTGCATTGTAAGGTTGCCAGCGTCTGTATATGCAGAACTGGCAAATAGAAAATGCCTCAATCACAGGCAGTTCACAAACATAGGCTTTAACAAAAAAGCTTCCTCAGTCTGTGGAACCACCTCAACAATCATTTCCTCGATAACCACCAGACCACAAAAATGGCAAGATCCATGGATTTCTCAGAAATGTTGCCACAGAGCAATGGAAATCTCTCTGCTCTGGACGTCATTCTTCTGTAAAAGACTATGTGGGGGGGGGTTTGCAACTTCTTCTCATACAATCTCATTGATTCAAAATTTGCACTCTTAGAAGAGCAGCTGTCCCTTTTCAATTGGTGGAGTTGGTAAAGATGTCTCTTTTGAAATTACCTTTTGGATTTTTTAAAATTATTTCTATTTTCAAGGTGCTTTGCATAATTTTCTCATGTTTCCCTGTCAATGATATTTCAAAATCCTACCCCATTGCTCATTTTCTTTCTATTTTATATATTATGTGGCTATACTTATTTAATTCAGGGTTACAGAGAACTGAGCGGCACCTATAGTTTCTCCCACAACGTCTTGTATTTATTCAGTTCACAGCTCTCCAGGTGAAACTGAAAAACAATTTTAGTGTGAGACTAAAGACTGTCAACTGTGACAATGAAGAAGGAAAGTCAGATGTTGTATTGAAGCTCATTATATTATAACCACTATATAAAAGATTAGTGTACTTTATAAGCATTAGTACTCATTTCCACCATTATCTGTTATTGTGTTTTGCAAAGACCATCGAGTTACCAAGAAAGATTTTGCAATGTGTCAATTTGCAAGGAATTCCATCCAGCTTCTAGTGTATATTCTGTTATCCACATTGCCCTGCACAGGGGAGAGGAATAATTGCCTTTCTGACTTTGTCTCCTAACCACGTGAATAGCATAGTACATGATCAGGTTAAAAAGCATTTTGGTGATGTCCATGGAATGTCCATGTAAACCTGAGTCCTACAGTTAGAAAGGCCTAATAAATTACCTGGTAATTACTGCTGTCCACACACCCTTCTCCCAAGACCAGGAAAACTCTCCAGTGTGGAAACCTGATGGGATTTATCAGGTGATATGCCCAGACACTGGAATGGGACTGAACAAAAACACACACCTTTATTCATATATATTCATATATATTCATAATCAGGTACAATTCCTGTGCTAATTTATGAGCATAGACAAATACTTTGTCATTGGAATATATCACAGAGCACAATAATATGTTCTTAAAAAAAACACTCAACAAAAAAATCAGGTGAATGAGAAATGATGAAATGAATGGAAATTGCATATATCCCATGATTTCATCTGGAAATGTATTGAATGAAGAAAAAAAATGTGGCTAAGGAAGAAGACCATAATTCACGGTTTACCTTTTTAGTATATACATTTTTTCATCTCATTGTATTATTTTTATGTTTTAAAAGATGCAGTAATGTGCTTTCAGAAAAAAAAAATCTTCTGAATGTTCTATTGTAGAAAACAAAAGGAAAAACTGGGCAGAGGATGGCTCATGAATTTCAAAAATAACTCATGAATTTGCAAATGTGCCTGCTTAGTGCAGATTGTGGGAACACCTCCTCAGACATCATGCTCTATAATGCACTTCAACATGGTTACTTGAGAGGTAGTAAATGAATTGCAGTCCTTGTCCCCTATGTTTAATCAAAAGCAAACAGTCAAAATTGTGCCAGGCTTAATTCACAAGAAAAAAAAAAAATAAAAAGCACAGAGGAAATTAATGCGAGCATATCAAGTCTCTAAAAAGATGCCATGAACCTTTCTAGGACATCAGCGTTTGCACAGCAAACCATCCAGAGGCTGGAAACCAATTTAAGAAAATAGAAAGTATCTATCGTTTGCACCAGCTGGGCTGCGGTGTGGTGACACAATAAAATGTTCAATCTGAACAGCTATTAGCAGGATGTCACAACAGACTTTATTTCAGAATCTTCAGGGCTTATGACTGTATTTTATAATAAAAAGTACAGTTAGAGGTTGACTCGTTCTCCAAACAGAAAAAATATTAATAGCCTTCCTTATTCAGCTAGCCTTTTGCTTTACTCATTATATTTTGATTAAGTATTAAAATACAGAGCTTCTGAACTATACCTCTGTCGCTGTTGAGGCAGGACGGGAACAGAAAAACTCCAGTTAGAAGGTGAGAAGGAAAACTCTACTGATTTATTTCAAATACATCACTCTATTTATAGAGAACATTGTGCAGACTAATTTCATTGGTCTTAAAGTACAAACATCTCACACCATTGGTGCGCTCTGAATGACGCACAGTGGCAGAACATATCTATAAACAATGTGAACAACAAGAGAGATAGAGAATTATTTACATTCCTTTGAAACTCTTTCCCAGGCCCAGCCTGGTTAGAAACCTCTCTTTTTCTCTCTGACTGAACTGAGAATATCCATATACCTCGAAAAAAGAATATAGAAATCTCAGATGTGTCTCCACCAGCTTCAGTGAGAGGCAATATCTGCCTATCTTTTTATAATACCGGGATTTTAAGGTCACCACTTTTTTTTTCCCCTGAGCTCTAATTTTTTTTTTTTTTAAAACATATTTCTTTCTTTTTAAAATAGGATAACCAGACTGCAAACTAAGAAATTCAGTGTTTTCAGAATAGCAAAAACCAACTATATGAAAGTAAATTAAAAAATAATTAGAAAATTTCTGATTATTCTTTTATTTAACTGGCCACTGTGAGTACTTCTAAAAGCAAAATGAAAATGATAAATAACATTTTTAATACCTATTGTCACACACCCAGTCTTAGTTGTTCTCCTAACGGATTACACAATAACAGTATAGAATAATACAGATGTTAGTCTGTATACAAGAATGCTTTCTCAGTTCCTGCAAGCTGATCCATGTGAATGTCATGAGAGCTGCACATGCATACAAGTGTTTTTCAGAATTCAGCTGTGCTGTCAAGGTCTGACTACACTAATTTCCTTACAGCATCTAATAGAAGTCTAGCATTTTGGAAAAAGAATTGTAATTAATTATTGAAATAATATTACTGGTTTCAAAATATTTGATACATCTCTAGAAATTCCAGTTGCTAGAGACCTGTGATTATGAAATGCTTTTGTCCTTCCTTGAGAAACATGCCTTTCACAATGTCCAAGGTTGAAGGAAAGCTTGTATACATGACTTCATTGTATACTGGCAGCTCAACACTAGTCTGAAAAAAAAATCATAGAATGGTTTGGGTTAGGAGGGCCCTTAAAGATCATCCAATTCCAACCCCTCTCTCTTGGGCAGCAACAGCTCTCACTAGACAGGTTACTCAGAGTGCCATCCAGTCTGGTCTTGAACACTTCCAGGAATAGGGAGTCAACAGTCTATCTGGGCAATGTGTGCCAGCACTTCTCTACCCTTACAAAAAAGCATTTCTTCCTAATCCCCAATCAAAACCAACCCTGCTTCATCTTTAGGCCATCTCCCCCTGTCCTGTTGCTACATGCCCTTGTGAAAAGTCCCTCTCCAGACTTCTTGTTACCCCCTTTAGGTGCTGGAAGGTGCTGGAAGGTCTTCCCAGAGCCTTCTCTTCTCCAGGCTGAACAGCCCCAGCTCTCTCAGCCTGTCTTCATAGGAAGAGGTGCCCCAGCCTTGTAATCAACTTGGTGGCCCTTCTCTGGACTTGTTCCAATAGATCAATGTCTTTCTTGTGTTGGAGGCTCCAGAGATGGATGCAGCACTCCGGGTAGGATTCACAAGAGTGGAGCAGAGGGGCAGAATCCCCTCCCTCACACTGCTGGGCACGCTGCTTTGAATGCAGCCCAGGATGCTGTTGGCTTTCTGGGCTGTGAGCACAAATTGTCAAATCTCCTTGAGGTTTTAATCCAAAACCAGCCCCAAAGAAAAAAAAATGACTAAATGACTTTTCTGCTACTAAACTTTCCAGAAACCACATATTACTGCAAGAAGTATTTCCCTGCAGATCTGTGATATTTTATGCTTTTCATAATGCACATTTACTATTTGGCATTTAGCTGCATGTAAGGAAACAACAAAGCAGCAATTTTTGGTTTTGTTTTTAATGTCGTGTTTAGGCTGTCAGTCCCTACTTTGTATGTGATCCATCATCCAAACTATTCTGAACAGTGAATGATGAGTTTGGCTACGATTTCTCTGTGGTGTTTATCCCTGAATATAGTCCAAGTCCTTCTCAAGTAGTATTGATTTTTCAGAGCACTTACTAGGGTGGGAAACAATATTTCCCACTTTATTTGTAGACTAAAAAAGCCCCCACATTATTACTTTTAGGTTCATGAATTGGAAAATTTATGGGACCTCAGTTTTTGAGCATCATAACATTTTCTAATACTCACTGTGGTTGAAGGGCAGCTGTATCGGTGTATACTCGGAAAAGTGAACCTTGAGGCATTAGAAAGAAATGCATTGGATTAAATAGGGACAGAATCACACTCACATCAGATGAAATAACAGGGACAGAAACCCATTCCCCAAGGAAATCATTACCTGCCTGAACCCTGCAGTCATCTTTTCTCATTCTTCAGCCACTGTATCTAAAAGGCCTAAAAGATGGATGAAAATTCCACAGTTATATCTGCAATACAATCATGCCTGGAACTAAGCCAGAGATCTGTGGAGAAAAGTTGGTGACGTGACTGCAAATACTGAACCATAAACCTAAGAAAGTTAATTACAGTTTGATAGTACATAAACAGACTGGCTCTTTCTAACTATCAAAAGCCTGATCTTGCAAATTTAGGGTCTATGTACACATATAGATATGCACATGTGCATATTATCTGCATATTTATATCAAACTTGCATACACACAAAAGCATCTCAAAAATGCTGACTTAAATGTATTAACAAGATTACCATTTCTTTATTGCTATAGGCATTTCATCTCTTTCAACCTATTCTACCTATGATAAAGAATATCACATCCAATTAAAATTGCAATGAGAATTTGATCAGGGAGGATGTGGCTATACATTGTGATCAAGCTTGTTGAAGAGGAGAGTCTTGCTTTTACAAAATGCATAATGGGATCCCAAAAAACCAAATGTGGTCAGAATCTAGCTTGAATCTCCTGCCTAAATGCTATCTACATATCTCATCATTAACATCCAAGACTACAGTGAAATTATTTAAGAAATTGAATGTGAAAAGTCTAAAGGAAACTGAGAGAGCTAGCAAGAAAACCTGTCACATTTTTTTGTGCCTAACCTTTGACCTCTATCTTAAAGGGATGTATTCTTTCATTTCTGTCAGAATTTGCTTCTTGGTCTACACTGAATCAGTTGCAATTTTAGATAAGAAAGTGTAGAGTTGTCTTCAGCTTCTGCATAGTTAGCTAGGAGGACAAAGTTGTTAATCAGGACATCTTAAGCCAAATTCTCCCCTCATGTACATTAGTGCAAACACATAACTCACTGAAGATAACATGGAAGTAGTTTTAATCATGAACAAAATTAATTTAAATGTGTGGGCTTATTCCTATAAATCCAAAGGTGATTTATGCCTTCGGATTTGAATTATCACCTTCTCCAAAAAGCAAGATCTGCTTTATGAAAACAGCAGGTTACCAATGACAAGTAAAAATCCAGAAACCCTGAACTCGGTAAGTATTATGTGACAAAATCATTCACTGACAGTCACAGAGCTGCATCAGGTAGAAATGTAACCCCTTAAGCATATTTCTACAAATAGCTTTGAAGTGTTATCCTGTTAAATTCAAACACCATTGGTAGAAAGGACAATTTTTTTGCTCTTGATTTTTGGATACATTTTAACAGGAAGAGGAAAAAAAGATTTCAGCAAAAGTACCCACTGTTCCAATCGCTTGCAAAACAGTAGGAGTCATTTTAATGGACATGATTTAAAGTAGAGCTTTACCAAGCATGACCTTCAATTTAAAACTGAAAAATATAATGAAGTAATTCTCATGTTAAAATATAGCTAAGAAAAATGCATAAAATAAGAGCATAGAGTTCAAATATTTAAACTTAAGAATAATTCTTTAATGCACTGTCTTACCAGACAATTAATCTTGTTTCTTTCAGAAAGTGAAAAGAAACCAATCACAGCCACTAATTCACTCATTTCTGAGCACTTTTGGTTTTGTAAAATAAAGCTAATAGCAATTGAATTTAATCTTTTGGCATTTACTAACCCCCCTTACTTCCATTCACAGGAGTTAAAGATATGGTGCATTGGATAAGAGGTCAGAACCACATGTTTAATTGCAAGGTTAATCTTGTATATATTTGCCCATCAACTACTTCTAGATATTAAACAATGTAGGAAATAAATGCACAAGATGTAGATTGATGGCTGTAGGACTTAGTAAAAATAATCAACAAACAATTACTCATTAAAAATTATATTTGTGATTTAAGCCATCTGAATCTTAATTAAAAAAAATAAGAAATAGTGCTAGTATTGTTTGGAATTTTGTCTATTTCCTTTAATTTTTTAATGAACAAAATTTAAATTTTTGTCTATTTACTTTTAAAAGTGACTAAGGCTTATCATACATTATCAGAGGTTCAGAAGGAAGCTAGTTTCTTTGGCTAAGGAGCAGATACATAAGAAGCAACAGCAATGGAAATTTTTCCTCCCTGCCATGTACCTTAGCTTCTGAAGGCCTGACAATGTTACCAGGATATTCACCTCATCTGTTAGCTGAGATACTATCCCATATTTAAGGGATCAAACATGGCTGGGAGTGGGACATACTGAGATGCTCCTTATCATTACTGGCTTCTGAAAAAATGAACATCAGAAAAGTTTGTAGATCAAAATCTCTAGGTCACTACTTTTGACCCACTAGGCAATATCAGACACTGACATGCACAAAATTGCATGTGAAACATCTAATTCAAACATGAGTTCTAAAAGCATATAATGTATTCAACTGCACATAGGGTAAGGTAGAACTGTTTAATAGAAATTTATACACTTCACTCTTATGTCTTTCTTCTGCTCTTGATGTTTGGAGATACAATCTAAAACACTAGATGTTCTATATGTAGTGAACAAAAAAGCAGTCTAGCAATTCCTTTCTGAGAATTTTTAGATTTTTTTACATTCAGAAAAAGCTTTACAGAAGTTTTTACATTCATGCTCACTATTATGTGTGAGTAAGATAAGGAAAGTAGAGAAAAATAACATAGTAATGATGCTAGGCATGGAGTCACATCCATGTTTTGTACTGTTACAACTTAGCTGTTTAGTTACACTCACAAAGATCTTAACAAGTCAGTTTTGATTAAAGGCAACTGTGGACTTCAGACCCTGCTTACAGTGTTCAGTGACAAGATGATTCAGAAGTATGACAAGCCAATCAATCTTATTTTTTTTCCCTCATCCTTGATCTTCATACGTTTCATTCCTCCTAATTTCCAAGAAACCTTAGAGAGAGAGATGTAGCTTGTAGTAACTTCAATAGATTTTTCTACAATGCCGTGTACTGAACTGACACTTTATAGCAGTCCTCAAGGATAGGTCACTTACAGTTTAATTTAATACATGATGTAATGAGTACATTTGAGGAGCCAGTACAAGGATAATGATGATGTGAAATCCAGTTTGATGGAGTCTATTTAAGTGAACAGTTAATAGAAAAGAGATCAGAAGTCATGGAACCATTAATGATATGGATGAAAAGGATATTGAGGTTATCTGCCCCGAGAGAAAATAAATCATAGCGCCATTATTTTTGGTTTTCATAAATGTAATGCAGTAATGCCCATTCAACTGTATTTGCTCCACTAAGAAATATTTTCTATTGTCTAACTTAAATCTGTTTCCTGAATTGTAATACCATGGCTTCTAAAGCTATCTGTTATGAAACACTTTATTGCTTTTGTTCTTCATGTTGTCTTTTCATATATTTGAAAGCCATCATGTATTCTCTCATTTTCTTTGCTACAATAAATGACTTGAATACATTCAGACTTTCCCCATTGTTTACATGTTACAGATAATTTTTCTTGTCCTGCAGTTCCAGGCAACTCTTTACTCATGTCAGACCTCTCTTTGTGGAAGAGAGAATGAGTGCACAAGCAATATTGAAATTTTTTTCTTTTACATAACAAAAGTAACAAAAAGATTTTGTGACTTTGTGAACAATAAGTTGTTTAGAGTTTTTTACCTGGAGAAAAAAAAAAAAACAAAAACCAAACCTCAAACCATAGGAACTTCATAGTCTGTTTTGTAGTGAAAGAGAAATGATGAAGAGGAGGATGCTGGGGATTAAAGGATAGCAAAACTGTATTAAGCAAAAGAGATGGTATAAGGATAATAGCAGCATATTCCAGCACTGATAGTTTGAATGTTGCATACACTTGGGTGAAAGGAACTGTTTCAGAAAAACTAAATTATTGCTCAGGTAAGATATCAGAAAAAACAAACAAAAGAGGTTAAAAAATAGCCAACAGAACTACTTTGAGAGAAAATTGCATCTATTTGAAAAAATTTGTTACTTTCTGCAGGAAAAAAAATATTTATTCACATGGAATTAATACCCCAGATGGTTTTTATCTCATATTTCTTGTCATGGTGAGGCATTAGCTATGGTGTTTCATAGCCATATGTTTTTCTGCTGGTCAAATACATGAGACAGCTTTTTAACATATAAATCTTACCTCTGCTTTGTTAAAAAACAAACTTTCATGGCAAGCTCCTTAAAATATATTCAATGCAAACAACATGGCTGTTTGGATGAGTGTTAGAAAGATGTAATTTTAAAGAATTGATGTGCTTACCAGATCTTGAGCAAAATTCCCTGTACAGTGTCCCAGGTCCTTCCATATGGCTACAATAAAACTGCAAAAGCTGAATAGCTTCACCAGCCTTCTGTTTTTTGGGCTAACCAGACAACCTGAGTGCACATGAAGGCTTCTTTGGATAAAGGCAACAGTTATTGCAGCAATATTCCTGCCTCCTCTTGTACATTTAACAAGCTGCTGTCCTTCCAATTTGCTGGAATAATCCTTCCCAACAATACAGCACCAGCCAGTAATTGGCATGTAGTAACAGACAAACCACAGAGGTTTCTTGCTGCTCAGCCTTGCATTCTCTTCCCCATCTCACCAAGTGTGTTAGGGAAGGGGAAATGATCGAGTGGCTGCATGATATTTAGCTGCCAGCTGAGGTTAAACCATAACAGCATTGTATTACTATATTATTTCTAGGAACTGAATTATTAAAAAAAATCTAAAATTGAAAGATTCAAAGTTAAGGTTAGTTTTTTGAGAGGGAAGGGGGCTTGTTTGGGGTTGGTTTTGTTTGGTTGGTTTTTTTTGGTGGGTTGTTTTTTTTTTTTTTTTTTGGTTGTTATTGTTGTTTGGGGGTGGTTTTTCTTTTTGTCCAGGCACAATTAACACTCTTTTGTGTACCTTTGTTTAGTGTGTTTCATAGAAACATTCATAAATACCATAAATATATATTTCTAAAGTCAGAGAAAATATCAATGCAAAGTCTTGGGTAATCAAAGAACATGCTTCACACAGCAGCTTGAATTGACTTCTTGGTTGAAGGTCAGAGCTATCATCTCCTTAAACTTCATTCTGCGTGCCCTGATCAATCTGTCAGAACTCCTGTATGTGACTGAACAGAAGCTGAATTGAACAGAGAGCAGGTAATCAATACCAGTTATGTACTGTAGCAAGGTGAGAAGGCACATTATTTGTGAAGGATGTGTAAGGAAAAAGTGAATTATCTCCAACAACCAGCTATATCAGGTTAAAGATCAATTAATAAAACACTGTAGTTCAGAAACACATCTGAAATTAAATTCTGATAGGAAAATTCTTTTTTTTTTTTCTACATTATTTTTTTACTGGTAATGCATTAACTGTATACTAATCCTTCCTATATTGTATAGAAAGACTAAGACAATTTATCTTAAAGATTTAAAGACTTTAGAGTTTTTTTCAATTAAAATTAATATCGCTATGATAAGCAAAAATGACTTCATAGATGAGTGCATCAACAGCTGATTGCTAAAGACTTATTGTGACATACACAAATACCTACTGTTTCAGAACTAATTTTGTTAGACAATCTTCAAATTTTTCAGTTTCCTGGTTCAAGTGACCTCATCATTTATCTTACTGAGATACAAATGAAAAACTGGGATACAAGTTAAAAAACTCTGCAGGAAAGTAGAAGGTTTTTATGTGCAAAATGAGTCACATTGTGGCAATATTACAAATTAGAGATATAATGTATTGGAGTATGTTGCATGAGCATATGTAATGGAAATTCTACAAACCCATTCTTGAATTGCTTTGAATTGCATTTTTGAATTGTTTCCTTTGCCATAAAAAGCCAGGAAGAAGTACTAGATGGGTGTGAGTGAGACTTGTACAGTTTTGCAGTCAATTCCAAACTCCAGGGACAGCGCTTGAGAGATAAATGATGAACATTTACATAAAAAACTGACATAATTTTGTTTGAGAAAAGTGAATAGACAAGCAAGGGGATGGGGAAAAAAAACCTATCTGCGGCGTTAGCTTTCATTCTCCCTGGCTGCATGCAGCTCTTGGGAGCCTGACTGTGGCGTAGCTTCACGTGCTGCCGGGGTTTTCTGCTGTGGGTTCCCGGACACGGCTCCGTGTCTCGGGAGCGTGCGCTGGCCAGCTGCTGTTACCGTGCGCTAGGGATCCAGTAAAGAGGTAAGGAATTTGTCCATTTACTCCGTGCTTGGCAGGAACGGTTTATTGGTCACATGGCGCGGTTCAATGGAAGGATGCGACTGCTCCCGGCACTCACATGGGAGAAAATGGCGCCTGGGCGCAGGTGGGGTAGGATTTTATGGAGGGGCGGGGCGAGAGGATCCATGGCCTGCCGGCCCATAGGGGCGGCTGCTGTGGCGGTGATGCCACAACAGCGACCAACCAGAGAACCCCGCAGGGGTGGGCACCGAGCCTTGGGCTGAGCGGGATCGTGTGGCTTGGGGTGGCAGGCACGGGGTTTCCCGGGGCCGGATGGGGGGGGTGGTTACAGGGGCGGCAGAGGGGGAAGATCTGGCAGCAGGCAGCATGGGGCCCGAAACCGCGGGGGGGAACAACACGGGGGAAGCGTGGGGGTACACAGGACTCAGCTAGCTAGCACAAACAAGAACCCCTAGAACCCAATCCCAGGATGCAACACCTATCCAAACAGAAAAAAACCCACTAAACATCCAAAGAGAGGCTCCCTCATGCCAGTGTTGTTGCAGCATTGTTCTGTTTGGAAATCAGTAAAGATGTAATTTATTTGAAATGGAAAGTAACAGCTGTGCCTGCAGAGGCTAATGATCATGGTAAGTTGATCCAGTGCATGCATTGCCATGTCTAACTCTATTGTGACCCAAAGCTATGTTGATCAAGACATTTAATTTTTAATTCCTCTGATTTTAAATGGACATTAGAATTCCAACTTTAGCAACCATTGCAGTTAAGAAGGTAGATTTCTTCGTATCTTTTCCTCAGATGCTCCAGAAAGCCTGGCAAGCCCCTTTTAATTTCTTATAACAATCACAATTTGGAAACCTCTCACTTTTCAGATCTTAATCCCAGAACAGAAAGACCTGCTTTTTTTTCTTTATTCTGTCTTTCATTCTTTACCTATGCTTCACAAGCCATTCTATGGTGATCTCAGAAATAATCTACTTCTTGGTTTCTACTTCCTGTAACTCACATTTTTGAGACATAAACAATATTAACTTTTCAAGCTTTTCAAAGAAGTACTAAATAACACAATTTATCATATTGGGCAGGGTAGTCTCAATCTCTCTGCTTTGTCACCAATGAAGAAAAATGTGCTACACCACTTATCCCATTTGCTCTTTTCCTTGGGCATCTCAAAAGGGCTTCAAAACACGTGGCTCAGTGCCATCCTGTGTGGCCAGGTACCATTCTTTCAAATGGAATGCAGCAGCTCAAAGGGAAAGCAAAAGAGGAGAAGGACTATTTGTTACCTAACTCAAGAATTATATCCAGGCTAAAGTTCCACTCCAAAAACTGAAATCTCAAATCCAGAGGTGTCCAAGTGTATCCTTGATCACAAGTCAATTTTAATTATCATGCTAAGAACACCTACAGCAATAAAAAATTGTACTATAGAATCTGTACTGTATTTGTAGTTTGCAACATTTAAGAGGCCAAATTAAAAAATTGAAAGTTATTTTCTATATCATTGAATGAACTTGCAACACTACAAAAAAGACCATCACAAAATTCCATGTACTTCAGCAAAATAGTCCTTCAAAGCAGACATAGTGTTAAATTCACCACATTTATGTCTTAATTACTAAAACACACAGAGAAGATTGACAAAATATACTTAATGCACAGACAAGAGCAGCAGCAAAACCAACCAATTAAGCACACATTGCAATAAATAAAAAAAAATTCTGAGAATTTCTCTCTAAATAAGTGCGACTGCATAAAAAGACACTGTATTTGCATGTCTTGTTTTAGACATATCATATAAAATCTTTGAAAGTTTTCCTGGACAGCATGCTGTTTTCTGTACATCGAATTCAGAAGCGCCTTAATGTATTGTGCTGCAACTCATAAAAATATCAGAGCTGAAGCTGGGGCACAGAAATTGCCTAGGGAATTTATGACTATACAAACAACCCTTACCTATCATAACCTCTAGAAAGCCCCTGCCCTGTGCTCTCTAGAGATTCCAGCCAACCCTTCTCTTCAATTAAAAAAAATAAAAGACCTTATTACTACCATTCCCTAAGCATTTCCATCAATGTTTTACATTGATTTAGCAAGAAAACTCCTGAAGCTATTTTATTTGGAGAGATTCCTAGGTTCCCCTGGCACAAGTAGCTGCCTTTGCAGTTTGACTTGGGGAATCACTGACTGTCTGGCAAAATGCTACTCTGTTGATTTACAATCCTTGGAATGTAAAAGGTATGACAGATTTTAATACAAGTTCTACTAAGAGAGGAATTAATATTTACCAGTATAAAGTGTTTGATTAAAACTTGACAACATTACATTGGTTTGACAAGTCATTGCAGCTCATAGCACAAGCTGTCATTCCCTAAATCCATGATAGTGTATTTCAGATAGAAAAAATTATGCTTCATAATAACAAAATAGAGACACAGACTTTATATTATTTTAGTAGTAATATTAAAAAAAAAAAATCTCAAAACTGAAAAATTCCAGATGTGAAAACTAGTATCTGGAAGCAGATACTAGAAGCTTTTATTCAACCCTCCTACAGGACAAGAAATCTTAGCAGAGCTGGTAAAATATTAAACTGTCAACACTGCTAAGATCTTTCATGTGGAAGGGATGACCAATTAACAGCTTCTTGTATTTTCTGACTATTTAGAAGGAAAATTAGGACATCTGTTTGCTTTTCATTTGGGTTAAACTAAGCTCTATTACATTAGCATTTGATTAGGAATGGAAAAGTTGCTTTGAGCATTACACTTGAAAATGGCTGAGTTAAAGCCATTATGAGCATATCTTAAAATGAAGTTACCTATGCTGGTAATTAGAGACAGCCAAACTGGTGTTAAAAAACAAAGTCTCCCTACTTTTCTGTTCATAACTTCTCTTAAATTCCATAAGATCATGCATTCTACATGAATGCCTTGATCATTCCCTTCATGACAGCCACAAATAACATATTTTTCACATCCTGAAATGCTGAGTTCTGTTGCCCATTTATGTTCAAGGTGGCCCAGTCTATCCTCATTTCGTTAGCATGACTGGTGTTTCTATTGCCTCCAGTGTTCACCACATGACTCCCCTATGGGTCACATACATGGGTAGTGGTAAGTCTTGTTTTTATGAGTACTTTCATCCTATTTGTATCACATTGTTCTTTTGTAATATACCTTTCAACTGAAAATCACAATGCTTGATTTCTAAATTCCAAATGAAGGGACAGAAAATACTGTGAAGTATGTTTTAATTTCATTCTGCTGAGATGAGAAAACTGCTCAAGTTTGACTACCTGAAATACTTTTTGTAGTATGAATTCCTATAGCAAATACCATTGTAGAATATGAGTGATTCTGATGCTTTATTACGGTGTATTTCCTTTTCCTTGAATTAATTTTCCCATGCTTTTAGGAGGGAGGGTTTACGCGTTTCAAAATGGCAGTTTAATGGAAGCTGACACTGACTAAGCACTGTGTGTCTTTGACACAGAGATCCTTTTGTCCTTAGACTAAATCAGAGAATGTCAGAGAACTGTTTGAGCACAAGGCAATAGACATTTTTTCCTCACAGCTGCTGAAGCCTGTGACAAGAGGCATACACACACAGCATTCCCTGAAATGCCTTAAACTGGCTTCTTTCATTGATACAAAGGCATTCAGCCTGAAAGCTGACTTTTGCTCTTGCAGTGCAAAATCCAAGTAGAGGAGCAATGAGATTTTATTGTTGCTTTTTCTCAGCTTTCCTTTCATGCCTCTTTTTCTCCAGATATGTTTTACAACAACAGATTGATCCTTGCAAACAGCATATACTGCATGCCATGAAGGATACTATACTGCTAGAGCAGGATGAAAAAATGTCTGTGAATTTGTTGGTTTTGGCTGGGGTAGAGTTGATTTCCTTGACAATGGTTAGTGTACGGCTGTGTTTTGGATTTGTGCTAAACACAAGGTTGATAAATTAGAGGTGTTTTTTTTATTGCTGAGCAGGGCTTAAAGCCAAGGCCTTTTCTGCTTCTCATACTGCCAAGCTGGTGAGGGGGCTGGGGGTGCATGGGAGGCTGGGAGGAGACACAGCTGGGACAGGTGACCCCAACTGACTAAAGGGACATTCCAGACCATATGGTGCCACACTCAGCATATAAAGCCAGGGGAAGAAGGAGGAGGCGGGGACATTTGGAGTGATTTGGAGTGATTCCTTTCTTGCATTGCTTGTGTGCTTGGTTTTTACTTCATCTATTAAACTGTCTCTATATCAACCCACAGTTTTCTAACTTTTGTTCTTCAGATTCTCTCCCAGTCTCACTGGAGGAGGATTGAGTGGCTGCATAATGCTTGGTTGCTAAGAGGGTGAAAGCAAGACAGAGAGAAGCATACTTTTGTATCTAATTTTTTTAACAAATCAAGAAACTAGAAGTATTTCCATTATAATCCTGAAATTTTCTATTAAGACTGGAGAAACTCAGGTTTATATTCTCAGATCTCAACTCTACTCTGCTCCATTAATTTACTGTAAATTACTTACTTCCAGGGCTTATTTTATACCTATATGAAAGAAATTTGGTATTTCTCTCTGAATTCTTGTAGGGTGAAACCCGCTACATTTAAGATAAATACTTAGTATCATTTATTACAGCTTCATCACAGACTTCGGAAAAAAAGACTTTTGAAAGAATAAGGAAGAAACACTTCAGTTGGTGATCCAGCACTCTGAATTTCTGACTGCAAAATCTTATCCTAAATTTTTCAGACATGCTGAAACACCTTCACTACAAATTTGCCCTTGTGATGTGAAGTATCCTCATTTCATGTGCAGTACATGCCTACATCTTCATCTACAAACAGCAACAATCTGCAGTTAATAAATAATGCAAGAGGAGCTATTCAAACACCAAAGAGCAAACACTAAAGATCGTACTTCATGCTGGCCTTAGAAATCCTGATAGCTCAGCTGTGGAGCCACCTCTTAGGATGAAATACTTTCAAGTGAGCAATATGACAAAAACACGACACTGAATATTGAAGTTTATTCAAAAGTGGGAACTAGGTAGGACAGTTGGGGTATTAAAGGAAGCCACAGATAACCTTGCACATGTACTGTACTAGACAGAGGAACAGATTCTATGAAGCCTACCCAGTTAATGAATATAAACACATAACCTCTTTGTTCCCACCTCCCCTTCCCTTTTCAGTGTCATTGCAGAGATTATCATCTAGAATAGACGTGAAAAAAAAAAAAAAAAAAACATAAAAAGGGATTTTAATCTAACATCTTCTAAGTTTAGGTAATTAGCAAATAGCTAACCATTAATGATGCTTTTGGCAAGAATGGATGCCAAAAGTTGTGAAACCTTGCCTGGTAGATAAATGGTACCATTCTCAGCCATCTATCTTACAAATGATCCTATATCTACAGCTATTATTTCACTCAGACACTGGAAGCTCTGCAATTGTTCATGGCCTCAGTGAAGAATAATACCTGTCATGCAGTTTCATTGCTCTGACTTTTAACAGACCTGTTTTCAGCTTATCTCAAATACTGAACAAATGCACATAGGGAAGCACCAGAAAAGAACAGGTAAGATAAAAGATCAAGGGCGCTCACATTTCTCTCTATGTAGGTTTAAAACACCTCAGAACTGTCCTGAAGAAAATTGCTGCTAAAATTGCAAATGGTTCTTTATCCATTTGTGAGAAAACACTAAACAGTCTGCTGCTTTTGCTGGTATAGTTTTCTTCACAGAAGCAAGTAAGGGGCTGTGTTTTAAATCTGTGCTGGAAAGAGTGCTAATAATTGAAGGATGTTTTAGTTATTACTGAACAGGCCTTGCATATTTCTGTTTCTTGTACCACCCTCAAAGAGGCTGAGGTTAAACAAAAAAGTGGGAGGGGACACAGGCAGGACACCTGACCCCAGCTGACCAGAGGGATAATTCTACACCATGCAGTTGTGTGCTCAACATATAAAGCTGGGAGAAGTGGGGGGAAGACACACACTGGGAGTGACGGCAGTGTCTTCCCAAGTAAGGGGTACGTTTCTCTTCTTCCCTGGGACTCTCATCACCTCCTCTGACTTGCTTGCCTGGTGATGCAGAAGTCTGCAATCTGTCCCTCATCTTTCACAACCTCTCCTCAGGTTCAGGGAGATTGGCAGCATGAACAGTGCTTACACTCCCTTATTGCTAAAAAGTAATAGTGTGACACTTTTGACTAGTCTCTTACAATCCTCAAATAAATGCAGCAATCTATTGTTAAATCTCATAGCCTTCTCTTTTATGTTTCCTTATTCTATGTTTTCTCACAGAAACAAATAAATGTTTCCAAATGCTATTTTTCATAAAACCAGCAAAAGTTTTGGAAAGGATTCTTATTAAAATCTTAATAGTTCTGACAAGTAAAGGTGTTTTCTGCAGAAGTCCTAGTTTCAGGATCATGCCAAAGCAAAGAAAGCTCTCCTATGTCTATTCTTTCTGAAATAAGAAAACACCCCAACTGCTTTGGCTGCAAACCAGCATGATGATTATTGTTAGTTGCACAGTTTGAAGAATTTGTTTTCAATACAGTATGAAACACTATCAATGTTTTATCATTTTTTTTTTTTTTTACCACATTTTCTTTCTCTTCTCTCCAGGAAAGAATACTTGACACAAATGAAAACTGTTTCCCCCTCGTTAGCACCAACAGAATTTCAACACAATACAGGCTTCAAGTCCTCTGTGTAAGTTATCACCCTTTTAGCTACCAGAAACCTCTGAAACTGTTTGAAATATCAATTAGTATTTTATTAGATATCTATTTTCTACACTTCTAAAGCCATCTGACTTGCCTAGTTAACGAAGTTACTTTCCTACTCTGGATACTGGGCCTGAACACTGAAGATCTAACATAATACTATGCCTCCATGTAACAGACCTTTACACTCAGTTTACCTTTGTTCAGTCATTGCAAAAATAAATAGTGAAATACTTTTTGGGCCTGTAATCCCATGTCAACCCCTGAAAAAGCTAGCCACCATCACTAAAAAATGTTGCCACAACTTAGACTGCATGAGGTAACAGCAAACAAAAAGACAGTAACAGCTCAAATAGAAAAAATATAAATGAAACACATTAAATACCATTCAGCATTTCCAGATGATGAGTTGCATCCTGGGGTTCGGGTTTAGATTAGGGGTTTTTAATTTATGTTAGATAGCCAAGTTCTGAAATCCCGCGCACCCCCTGTGTTTTCCCCTCCCCGCGGTGGTTCGCTCCTTGCTGTGTGCTATTGGAGCTTACCCCAGTCACTCCTGCAGACACTCCCTGTCCTGTCCAGAGAGTTCCCTGCCAGTCACCCCGATCCCACAACCCCATTAGCCCAGGGACCTGGGAACCGCCCCAGCCCTGTCTCGGTTGGTTGCTGTGGTCGACGTCACCACCACGGCAGCTGCCTCTATTGGACAAGAGGCTGTGGGTCCTCTTGTCCTGCCCCCCATAAAACCCTACACCACCAGAACCCCGGCACCATTTTCTCCCATGCGAGTGCTGGGAGCGGTCGCGTCTTTCCACCGAACCGTGCCGCGTGACCAATAAACTGTTCCTGCCAAGCACGGAGTAAATGGACAAATTCCTTACTTCTTTACCGGATCCCTAGCGCATGGTTACAGCAGCTGGCCAGCCCACGTGCCTGGATATGGAAGCCGTGTCCGGGAACCTGCGGCAGAAAACCCGAGCAGCACGTGGAAGCTACGCCACAGCTGGGCTCCCAAGAGCTGCGTGCGGCCGGGGAAAACAAAGCAACGCTGCATAGTGGTGCCCAATGTGGGGCGCCACTTGCGGCGTTCTGGTGTCTCTCCCGGCTCTGGGGCACTGTGGCTGCTCCGGAGCCGGGAGAGACACCATAACGCCGCAATGATACACAAAACAGGCTGTAATGATGTGCTAAAAAGTAGAAGTTGATGCTTTGAAATTATTAGGGAAGTTACTGTTTATATAATGTCGCCGTTGAGCAGGACAGGAACAAGGACTCCAAGTTAGTAGGCAAAGAGAATGAACTCTGATTTATTTCAAATGTACTGCTCTATATATAGAGAACATCGTGAAGACTAATTTCATTGGTCTTAGAGTAAAAACATCTCACACGATTGGTGTGCAGTGAATGATGCATGGTGGCAGAACATATCTATAAACAATGTGAACAAGATAGATTAGAGAATTATTTACATTCTTTCCCAACTGCTTTCCAGGCTCTCACCTGGTTAGAAAACCCTTTTCTCTTTCTCTCTGACTGAGCTGAGAATATCCACAATATAAATTCATATCATTACCCGAGTGGTAGTTGACCACTTCCATGAGGGATTAACTTTCAAATAAGAGAAAGCCATTTTTAATCTGAGACATTGCAATCCTTTTTGAGTACTGGACAGCACTCCTGCTCACTACCTTAAATAGTGTGTACCTGTATCTTCACAGATACGACTTGTAGCTGAAGAACAATTTTCTCAGTCAAATATTATCCCTTCAGGAACATACTAACATACTTAGGAAACCTAACATATTGAATCAGCAAACCCATGCTTGAGCTTCTTTCATGAATCAAAGATGACAAACAAAGCCCTATCATCTTTTCCTTAATTTATACACAGCAACAAATAAGGCTGATGAGTTATGAAAGTCATAACATCAATTTAAAAAAATGACATGGTGAAATTGATCTAAAAGAATGTTCAAAAATGAACTGAACATTTTCTTTCTATCCTATAGGATAAACATATAAAAACAATAGAAAAGAACTGACAAATAGTTATGTTCAATCTACAACAAAATGCTGTCCAGATCAAATTAGCTTCTGATCCACCAGAGATCTATTTCTTTCACTAAGAGGTTCATACAGGTTGGGCACTGGGGATGTATGATACTCAACATCTATGGATAGCATGAATTCAAGTTAAACTTACCTAGTAACTAGAGTAATTGAACTTTTGCCAGTACTTGCCAACAAGAAATTTTTGAGATTATGATTGCAGAGATCACATTTAAGCCTGAAAAGAGAGATGGCAGCAAAGTCAGTTTGTACTGGATATGGTTCTTGTGCAAGTAGACCTCATTTGAATCCAAGGGATTGCTTCTCTGTGTGTAGAAGAATTCTACCTTTATAGTTTTATTCTTATAGGGTAATTAAAATTCCTTGTGCTTTGATAAAAAAATTATCAGTAAAATTATACAGCAAAAAGAAGATATTAACAACTTGAAAATAAGCATTTCAAAAGAAAGCAAAGTAAATTATCAGGATTCTTTTTAACCTACACAGCCTTTAGGTAGGGTTCTAACTTCAACCTATGGTAATTATTCTTTGGAATTTGCTTAGACAGGAAATGCTTTAACCTAGTTTCCACTACTTCTTTTAATTACAGTACTCTAGTGAAAATTTTTATCACTATAGCAGAAAACAATTTTTATTCAGTTTTGCTAAGATTCAATATAATTTTGCTAGCGTGAAATACAAAAACCTAACTCAAAAACAACTGATATTTTGAATAGAGAACTCCAATAATCCCAAGACAGTTTTCATCACAGTAAAGTATTTAATGACAAAAATCAGGGTTTCCAGTAGTGAGTCAAGAGAGCAGGTCCCACTTTTATTTTTTCTCTCCCCAGAATGGCACAAAATAATTTCTACATCTTTGAGAACTTCCAAGGAATTGTTTACAATAGATATCAGCAAATATTACAATTCTGGCAAATCATGGCAAAACCTACCTACCTTTAAGATTGGTTTTAAGAGCGCACGTTTTTGTTAATATTTCACATAATACACAACTTTTGCTAGACACAAAAGTAACCTTTAAAGACAAAGTTTGCAGTACAGCAGTCAAGTCTAACAATACATTATTTTTATTCTGTTCAGAACTTTAAAAAGATAAAGAAACTATTAATATTGTTACAATTTACAAATACATTCTTTCATATGAAACATTAACCTGAATCATAGTATATATTATGTACATGACTATCTAATAATACTAGGTTCTATACACTACAAGCTAAGTTCCAGAAGGAAACTGCAATGCTCTAAGATTTACCTTTGGATAAACATTTATACACCTTGATTCTTTTTCCTAAAACCTACCAAACCTTGTAGTTTAATGAACAGAAACAACAGAGTAAACAGGCAAACCACTTCTCCTTCATTCAGAAGACTTAGGTTACCTAAAGTTCCCATAGTAAATGGCTTTTGATGGTTGGATTAAAGTCCTGAGTTATGATAAAAACAATACACTTAACTGGAAGATATGAAAAAACCCAAAATGCTGAAAAACTCAGGTGGTACTAAACCAATGTTTTAGTACAGTTCAGCTCACAAGAGGTCTGGAACTTGGCAATGCAATTATGATCTTGTCCTGTCCAGCTGATATTTATGTAAACACTCAAAAATATATGCCTTTTTATCTAAATTTAGACAACTAATTATTTTCAGGTTTATCTGACCTGGGTTTTAGACATTTCTTCTAATTATTTGCAAGCTTAGAGGACTGGCTTGATTACAGCACCTTCTCTCGAGAGAAAGACTTGTGAGCTTAGCAGCAGAATATAGTTTTAAAAGAATGGAAAATATGACAAGAAGATAGCTATATGGTCATAAATGTACTCCCTGACTGATTTATAATCCATGTTAAAAAAAAATAGCCTAAAATTTTGTATCTAGCAGAAGTTTAATTTCTGTTTAAAAAACAGATACTTTTTTCCTGGTTAACTGCAGAAATAGCCAGTCATTACAGTAGCATTCAGACATTTCCAGGACAAGCATTACTTACACATAGCTCAACATACTGTTCAGAACTTGTGTTGTTAATGAACCTCTTCTGATTTATAACCAAAGTGGTCAAATTCCCTTTCAGTAGGTGCTAGATTTGGTAACTGTTGGAGCTAGTGCCAAATAGAGCTAAATGATCCTATGGTACTACACAAATGACCCATTCTCTCAACCCCCTGTGTGATATTAAATAAAAAGCTTCATACAAAACTGTTTAAATTACAGGAAAAAAAAAAAAAACCACAAAACAGATGTTAAGTTGGAATGCAATTAGCTAACTAGACAGTGTCCTTAGTTCAAATGAGAATACTTTCCTAAAGGCAAGCATCTTTTTATGAAATGGGCATTTCCATGAAATTTTCAGTTATTTCAGCTTGCAGTAAGTAAAATATTCTCAATTACTACAGTAGTTTTTATCTCTCTTGCAAGCACTGCTCTGAGGATTTTAG
This sequence comes from Vidua macroura, assembly GCF_024509145.1. Taxonomy (NCBI): domain Eukaryota; kingdom Metazoa; phylum Chordata; class Aves; order Passeriformes; family Viduidae; genus Vidua; species Vidua macroura. Next base: position 29,297,609 of record NC_071576.1, on the reverse strand, counting down.
AGTGTTATGTCATTAATAATGCAAAAATCATATTCTGCAATGAATACAGTACATTCACATAATGCCAGCTTTTCTCTGGTAAGATGAGGGCAAAAATGAAGAGCAGGGATTTTCAGAAGATGAAGGTTGTACCTTCTGCAAGGATTTATTTTCTAGCTTACTGGTTTAAAAAAAGAAAAAAAGCAACATCTTTTTCTCTTTTTTTTTTCCTTTTCATTCTTGAAGCACATTAGACCATCTTAAAAATGTTAAGGAAACAGCTGTGAAGGAAAAAGGTAACCTACTTATTTTTGTAAGAGAAATACAGTGCATATATTGTATATAATGAATACAGATGAAGTAGAATCATCCTTCCAGTGATAACATTGAAAGCTGAGACTCAAACTAGAAGTTGATTCTAATGTACCAAGACATGCTTTTTTGAAAGCCTCTATATTAAAAATCAGACAACTTGCTATCACACAAGTCATTAAAATCTGACACATTTTTGAAGTGTTCCAAAAACTGGAGAATTTATGAAAAACAGATGTCTTGAAAATAGTGCACTCTCATCTTCCCAGGCCTTTGCATTCTCATTTTAATGGGCCTTTAGCCACACAATCACAGGTATAAAGAAATGCTATTTTATATCAAGACTGCTAAATTATAGATTGTGTTTGAGGCACAGCTATGTGCGTATAGATGTAAAAATTACTTTTTTCCTCTATTTTGAAACCTCAAGCATACATTCTCTAGGTTTCAGTATACTCTTCAAATAATCAGTCTGAAAGTGAACACAGGAATATGTAAAATGCTGATATGAATGAAATTCAGATATGCATTTCTGAATGCTGGTGCACATGCAACACTTTCCTACATTAGAAGAAACAATTGTTTTCTGTTTCCCAGGACAAAGCAGTTTGTCCTCCACTATAGCTACAACCCCAGATGTTTAATTCTAACATTCATTCACATTCTGCTGATGCTACATTAAATGAAGAAAATTATACCCCTTCTTTGGATTTTATTTCCACACACATGTCCACAATCAGTTCAATCTTTTTTTTTTGTACAACCATGAAAGAATATTACTATTTTAATCCTGATCAGCTTGTCATTTGGTCCTTTTCAATGTCTACTTTCACTCCTGTAACAACTGAAATACAGGTAGGAAGTACCGCAGGACTGTGTAGCAATATTAAAAAAGAGGAACAAAAGGAAGTCAGAAAAGTAGAAACGCAACACTTTTTCCTGCACAGAAACTGAAAGAACGCATCTCCACTGAACGGGAAGGAAAAAGCACACAGAAGACTGAATCTCCTGTAAAAGTTGCTGATCGTAGCCTTTTCAGCTTCTCTTGAGAAGATTTCAGCTTTGGGCAGTATCTCAGCATTTGTGCTTCATGGCAAGCTGAAAAAGAAAGAAAAAAATTAATTAAAGAGATATCACCAAGAACGACAGCTGATCAACCTAATGTGGCTAGTCTGGATAAGAAAAGTTTGTAAGACAAATTCTTCAAAAGACGCCTAGGGATATTCAGTCATTCCCCTTCCTGGGACACACAGGCAAAGCCTCTCTGCCATGCTGAGGACACAGGATTTATCTCTTTCCCAGCTATGTTTCCTAGTATTCCATTATTTTGCTATCTGTGAGGAAGGCTAGAGCAAGACACCAGAAACAAAGACATGCTTAGAACAACAGTAATTTTGACCCAATGATTTTGATTATTAACTACAATCAGAAATTCCAGAGAAGTAATTCAGAACACCTATTTAGGAGCTCTGCCACTACATAATGATGAAAAATAAAGGACTGATTGCCTTTCCACCTCCGTGATTACCAATTATTTCCATTTCAAATAATTCAAAAATGCACTTAACTGGGAATGAGAGGGAGAAGAAAGAAAGAGATGAAGTGAGTTAAAACCTGTATAAAATGTGTAGACAGACTTTGCAAACCAAGCAGAGAGCTTAAGGTTAGGTTCCATATAATAAAAGATTGCTATCTGTAGATAATAATTTCCTCTGGGATATCATCTAGAAAACAGAACTGGTAGGGGCAGTTAAAATTCACTCATTTGCTACCGGTGAAATGATGACCAAGAAATGACTCAAACTAAACTGACATAAACCTTTGATACTCAAGGATATGGTTGCAAATATTCTTTTTAAAGAAATTAATGTTTATAGTGATATACTAGAATTGCATTTCAGCATGAAACAACTTAAACCAATACTTTTTTTTCTTCCCTCAAACAGATTTTTTTTTTGTGTCATTGGCAGGCAATTCTGAGAAGTTTTTATTATACAGAATTTGTAAGTTTGAGATCCTGTTCGTGCAGTCACCAACAAATGGAAGGGATTTTTTAGAGGCAAAGAAGGTGCCACAAAGAGGATTTGATACATACCCTGAGCTAAGTTCAAGCCTTTATACAACTAAGTATAGATACATGCTTTCATAAAAACTCTGACAGCCAAATGTCTGACTTCAACCTACTGAGCCTTATCCTGCTAAAATCTTACCTTATGTGCAGTTTCTGCGAACTGCTGAGCACTGTTTTTCAGCTCTTCTGTCTTTTCTTCTGCACGACCTAGCCTTTCACCACGCTCATTCAAGGCCTGACTTGCCTTCTGTACTGCACTTGTCACACTGTCTGCTGCTGAATGAAGTATGCTGTTTCCTGCAACACCAAAAGAAGCCATTACAGCACTCAAGTATATATATGCTTTGCACTAAATACAATTAATTTAATTTATACTGTTCTAGAGCTGGTGTGCTATCTGGACTGGCCTCACTTCACTATAATCTCTCTTGAGGTGGCTGTAGAGAGTGATGAAATCTCCCCTGAGCCTCCTCAAGACTAAACAAGACTAAACAAGTCCAGCTCCCTCAGCTTTCCTCAAAAGACAAGTTCTCTAGATCTCTCATGAGCCTTGTTGCCCTTCACTGGACACACTCCAGTGCTTCAATGCTGTTTTTAAAGTGAGGGGCCCAAAACTCAAATGTGGCATTCGAGGTGTGGCCTTATCAGTGCTGAGTGCAGAGGGATGGTCACTTCCCTGGTCCTGCTGGCCACACAATTGCTGACACGGACCAAGATGCCACCAGCCTTCTTGGCCACCTGGGTGCAGTGCTGGCTCCCACTGAGCCTCTGCTGACCAGCACCCCCAGGCCCCTTTCTGCTGGACAGCCACTCTTGCCCCAGCCTGTAGCGCTGCCTGGGATTGCTGCGATGCAAGTGCAGGACTTGACACTTGGCCTTAGTGAACCTCATGCCACTGTCCTTAGCCCACTGACTGAGTCTGTCCAGATCCCTCTGTAGAACCTTCCTTCCCTCGAGAGGTCAATACTCCCACCCATCTTAGTATGATCTGTAAATCTACTGAGGGTGCCCTCAATCTCTACATCCAGATCATCAGTAAAGATGTTAAACAGGATTGGCACCAAAACTGAGCCCGGGATAACACTGCTAGCGATGGGTCACCAAGTGGATTTAGTTCCATTCACCACAACTCTCTGGGCCTGGACATCTACCCACATTTTTATCCATCAAAGAGTCCAGCCATCCAAGTCACAAGCAGCCAGCTGATCTAGGAGGATGCTGTGGTAGACAGTGTCAAGCACTCTACTGAGTCTAGATAAACAACATCCACAGCTTTCCCCTCATCTACTGAACAAGTCACTTTTTCATATAAGGATATCAGGAAGTCAAGCAGCACCTTCCTCTCATAAATCCATGTTGGCTGGACTTGATCTCCTGGTTGTTCTGGCTGTTCTCATTTTTTCCCACAGCATTAAAACCAAATATATAATGCTCTTAAATGAATTATTCTGGTAAAGGTATGAAACAAATTCAACACAGTCAAAGAGAGCACTACAGCAAATCTGCTGTTACAGTCTGTTTTTCTTATTAACATACAAAGACAAGTGAAAACAGACACAAACTACTTTTATCTGAGAAGTGAACCTACTTCAAAAATATTCTCGGGTTAAAAAAACCAAACCCAAACATTAATTTAAAGGGCTATTTCGCTACTACTTTGTTGGAGTTTAGCCCTAGCCAGCAACCAAGCACCACACAGCCTCTTGCTCACTCTCCCACTGTAGCAGTCAGAGGCCCTCTAAGGCCTCCATGGTGGTCACTCACCTAAGATAAGAAATGCAGAGTCATGATGAGTGGACCAGAGCTGCCCCTCTTCTGCACATCAGACCCCTGTTATCTCTTTTTAAGGCTATAGGTCGTATTCTTCTTGACCCTGGCCATTGGACAATTTCCAATCCCCCAGTAGCCTACTTAAACCCTCACCTCTGCCCAGTTCAGGGGAAGAGCTGTCACTGGAACCCTTTGCAGAAGCTGCCAATAAAGACATCTCTGCAGAACTTCACACAGCCTCTCCTCTCTCCATCCCTGTGTCTGCCAAGGCACTTTGCGAGCACAGAGCTGAAATCACTGAGAGCTGAACTCAGTAGAGCTGGAATCACTCCAGAATTGCTCGCTAAAGTCACCTGTGGCTCGGAGCTAGCCGGGGGGGCCAGACAGGCTGCGCCTCATCTGCACAGTGCTATCCGGGATACCTACGGCGGCAGCTGCCCGGGGGGCCGGATGGACCCCTGGGACCCCAGGCCACCATATCCCACCAGTAGGACCAGGGAGAGAACTAGAAAGGCAAAAATTAGAAAACAGATGGGGTGAGATACAGACAGTTTAATAATAATAGAGAAAGCAAAAGCTATGCACTAAAGTAAAGTAAAACAAGGAGTTAATTCACTCCTTCCCATTGGCAGGCAGGGGTTCAGCCATCTCCAGGACAGCAGGCACCCATCACACAGTAATAGTTCCTCATGAAAACAAACGTGATTACCCCAAACTTCCTCCCCTTCCTCCTTCTTCCTCTCACTTTATGTACTGAGCATCATGCCATATGGTCGGGATTATCCTTTTGGTCACCTGTCCAAGCTGTGTCTCATCCTCTCAACCTCCCATGCAGGGCCAACTTCCTCACCAGCATGGCCAGTACAAAAAGCAGAGAAGGCCTTGGTTCTGTGCAAGCCCAACTCAGCAATAACAAAAACATCTCCATATTATCAACTCCATGTTCAGCACACATCTATCACATTGCCCCGTACCAGCCACTGTGAAAAAAATTAACACAGCTGAAACTAGCACACAGTTTCATTAGAAAAAAGAACAATCCTTTCAGACACAATTTTCAAATAATAATCCTTTCCTTAGAAAGGCAAAACAAACAATGAATAGTGAAACTAAAAGCTGCCCTGAGTAGCCTGTGGAGCATGGTACAAGCTACATACGCAGGAATTCCTGAGATAAGGAAAACTGCCTTACAATTTTATTAAACTAAAACTCAAGTATTATATTATGGAGGTGAGGGAGACACTTAAGAACCTACACAAAGTGACTCACAGATGATGAGTCAATATGAGAAATAGCAAAAAAAATAACTTTTTTGGCTTCCTAAATACCAATATTTTTACATTTTGCACATCAGGAGTTAAAAAAAAAAAAAAAAGTAGATGTCGAACTGCTACAGGTTTGGGGTTTTGTTCTATTGTTGCATTTAGAAAAGGAATATAATAGCTGGCATTCTTGTTGAAGAGATTAATATCTAACAATACTGTGAGCTGGAACTTTGCAGAGACAGAAATTAATCTTTTCAAGTGATCTCCGTTCAGAACCTGAGGAGTTTGATTGTAAAACCAAACAACTTTACATCCTGCACACTTTCTTAATTTGAAATTTTTCAGTCAATTGCTATTTTGTTCATCATTTTTTTAAGGAGATTATTATCTTGGCTTCTGTTTTGGTAGCTTTTCCAATAAACACATGTACTGAGCAACACCACACTGGAAATAGTTTTCCTTTTTTGGTGGTGTGATCTAATGGCTTTGGCCTTTTGTATAGTGTTAGTTCTCTAGGACAAGAGTTTTAAAAGCTCCCAACACTGAATTAAATCTGTTTTTTACAACATCACAAAGCCTCTGCTGAATTCAAGGAAAGCAGGCTACATGGATAAACTTATAAAACTAAGCATCTTCCAAAGTCTTAAAATGTGTTGGGGAGCAGATTTTAACATATTGCTAACCTTCTGTCATGTCAATAGGAAACCACAGAACAAAAATATTTTTCATTTTCTATACTCCTAAAAATATTCTTTATTTTCTATACTCCTAAAACTGTTTGTAGATTTCTGGCCAAATACTGGTATCTATTTCTCCACATTATTTTCAACAAAGAAGAATGAACTTGAAAGTTTGGCACAGTGGCAGTAACTGTTTTGCCCTCTAGCTAACACAATATTGTGTTTACTCCAGGTAAGATCTGCTGTATTTTCTCATGAGCAGTGACTTGCAGAGAAGCTGCTATTCTGAGACTGTTCTGAAGAACTACTTCTGGAGTATCCTTACCAATGGAATGTCAGTAAAACAATAATAAAAAAAAATCTGCTCTCATCTATGAGCAACTCAGAAACCCACATGTCCGTTGTCTATGGAATTTCATCAGTGTATTTCTAGAGCATGTGTAGGTGGTTGCTGGTATGACTGACTATGCCTCATCCCTGTATTAGTATCACTGCTGGAATAGCAACACTTGCACTGGACATATTGGACAATCACTCCTATGAATAAATAATCTACAACCTGCAAAACCTTAAGCTGTTCTTCAGGAGGTAACTACTCTGATTCAAAATATCCTGAGAGACATTTTCCATGTTGATGGATTCCTTTAGGATTTCAGTAAAGCTTCTCATACTGTCTTTCACAGGATCCTTCTGGACAAAATGTCCAGCACACAGCTGGATAAACACATCATGTGACAGGTGGGCAACGGGTTCATGGCTCAAAGGGTTCAAAGGGTTCCAGTGAATGGGGTGACATTTGACTGGCGACCTGTCATTAGTGGGATTGTGCAGGGCCCAATTTTCAACGTCTTCAAAAAGGACTTGGATGCAGGACTTGTGTATACTGAGTAAGTTTTCAGACAATACTAAATTGGGAGGAGCTGTTGACTCCTTTGAAGGCAGAGAGGCCCTGCAGAAAGACCTTGAAAAATTAGAGGGCCATGTAATCACCAGCTACATGAAGTTCAACAAAGATGGATTCTGCACCTGGGATGGGGCAACATGGATTTATGTATAGACTGAGGAAGAAGATGCTGGAGTGCAGTGCCATGGAAAGATCCAGGTCAATGTCAAATTGAATCTGAGTCAGCAGTGCACTGGCAGCCAAGAGGGCCAACCCCATCCCGGGGTGCATCAGGCACAGCAGCACCAGCTGGGCAAGGGAGGGGATTGTCCTGCTCTGCTCACCTCAAGTCCTGTGTGCAGTTTTGGGCGCCACAACACTCAAAGGATATAAAGTTACTGGAGAGTGTCCAAAGAAGGACTACAAAGGTGGTCAAGGATCTAGGGGAGAAGCCATACAAGGAGTGGCTGAGGTCACTTGGCTTGTTCAGCCTGAAGGATACTGAAGGCAGACCTCACAGCAGCCTACTTCTCATGAGGGGAAGAAGAGGGGCAGGCACTGACCTCTTCAGTTTATTTTGGGTATTAGAAAAAGTTTTTTACCCAGAGGGTGGTAGGGCACTGGTCACAGCACCAGCCTGACAGAGTTCAAGTAGCATTTAGACAATGTTCTCAGGCACATGGTGTGACTCTTGGGGGGTCCTGTGCAAAGCCAGGAGCTGAACTTTGATGATCCTTGTAGGTCCCTTCCAACTCAGCATATTCTACAATTCAAGCTGTATCAATAGGCTCTTGCACCCTATGAAGTCAGCTTTAGGACTTCTATCATGCAGAATGAAAAGTACATCCTTTAGCCACCATACCCAATACCTGAAAGATAGAAGAATACTGTCATAATCAAGTATGTGAAGAAACTAATTGGTCTCTAGAGACACCATTATTTAGATGGCATCATTTGTTTTATCACACATTCATAAAAGGTTCATCGCATTCTCTATTAGCCGTATCAAATACATTTCAGCTCAATGCAGAGATTCATCTTGAGATTAGTTATCAGACTCTACAGTGACTGATTTGCAAACATGAGCATTCAATTTTAATTGTACATGGATTAATAAAACATTTAGAAACTACCTACTTCTGAGAATGAAATAAATGCAGTTAGCTTTTATTATTTGTTATTAGTATTCTTGCTGTTACTGTTCATTTTCTTACTGTTGCTTTCAGTAAAATTTTCTCATCTCAACCCCTAATCTTGGCCTTTTGTGCTTTCTGCTGGAGGAGGAGGGGAAGCAAATGCTGTCGCAGTTTTGGTTGGAAATTCCTAGAGAGAGGAATACCATTCCTAAACCGCAATGTTGCTACAGAAGACAAAATACAAGACTAAATACATTTTGCAGTGATCTGATCTGAATGTTGTGTTTCAGGAAAACTTCTGAAGATGTTAACAAAAATCAGTGGATAATTATGAAAATTACAAAAATGCAAGAATCACCAGACATTTTCAATAAACTTTTTAGAGCAAAATAAATATATAGTGATACTTATCTAGTATATTTTCCAAGTCTACAATACTGTTTGTGGCTTTGGGGTTCTCTTGAGTCAGAGTACATTTCATATATCTTGACTAAATTATTTCCATAAGCTTTTCCAAAAAAATAACCACTCCTACTTTTAGCTCAAACAGTATCATCTCCAACATATCAAATACATCTGGATGATTTCTGCTGTTTTAATTCCCCCATTTAAATATATGCAAACCAGAAACACAGAAATTAAAGAAAATCAACATAGCCTGAAACACAGCAGATAATTAGCTGACAAAAAGCCAAAAGCAGCACATGAACAGAAAGAATGACTTCTGCAAACCATAGGAAATAAAATTTAATTAAGTCGTGAAGATGAGGTCTTAAAAAAAAACCCAAAAACATGACAAAATAAATTACCTAAATTACCTTAAGGGTTCAACAGTTCAGTATTTTTATTGCTTAGCAAACACAGTGTATTCACATTTCTCAGTGTGGCTTGCAAAATCTCAGATCTAGAAACAGCTGTATTACAAAAAAAACCAACCCTTGTTATGGTTCTGCAAGGCACTAGAAATATTTTTTCTATGGGCAGTTAAGTAGAACAAGCTTTCCTGCTACAGTCATAAGAAAAAGGAAGTTTTATCTCTGATGCTAGTTTCTTTTTATTTTAAATAGTGATATAGGGGCCATTAGAGTAATACAAGAAATACTTTTTTCATTTATGAGGTATCTTGATAACTAAAATACCTCCTGCTCTCCTGAGATTTTCTTTTATTCAGTACTCCACAGCAATGATATAATGTAAATTATTCATACTTTTGAACAGCTTAACTAATTACAGAGTGAAATTTCAAGCAGTAGAATAATAAAAATTACTTCAGCATTATCTTCGCATCATTCTATTATAGGAATTTGTCACTTATCATTACTCTGGTCAAAATGTTGTTATCGTTGGGGTGGGGGTGAGGTATGTGGATCATGCTGTGAGGCAGCTACCTGCCATGACCTCAAGCAGACGAGATGAGCCGGCTAGCACTGTCCGTGTGAGGCTGGGTGGCCGCCATGTGAGAGGGCACCCCAGGGGAATGGCGTCTGCCACCCTGGTAGTGCTGAGTGCTGCGGCGTGGGTTACGCAGCTTTGGTAGCTTTACATGCTGAGAGGAGATGAAGAGATGAGAAAAGGATGCTTGCGAGCCCAAAGAGTCTTTATTCCCCCAGGAATAAAGGGAGAGGTGAGAAGATCGAGAGGTAACTGTGGATCTGAGTGGCAGGAACTCTCAGGGCAAACAACTTGGAACAAACCACTCTAAGGGGAAAAATAGGGGAGTACAATAACAAACCTAACTAATATTAATAAAACAACTGTCTAAATAAAACCAAACTACAATGCTGTTACTTTAACTGTATTTTCAGCAAATTTATTCTTTTAAAGCAAATATCTTCTTATAGATATATACCAACAAATTAAAATCAGTATTAAATTACATTCAATCATGATGATTAATATTAAATTGGGGGATTAGGTTAGTTGAGCTCCAGAGGTCCCTTCCAACCCTAACAATTCTGTGACTAGTGCTTATATTAATGATAAACCATTATAGTCAAGATTATTAAGTTCACATAAATTTGCACCTTTGGGAAAAACTTCATCTCTGAAGATCCAAATGTGAAAAAACTTTGTATGTAATAACTTTGAAAACCCTGCAGGAAGAAATTCTGATTTGTTCTCTAGAAAGGGTAATTTCTTTGGGACTATAAAATCAATAATGTCCAAAAATCTTACTGTGCAGTGACATTTACCCATTACAACAATTCTGTGTTAAAGAGGCTTACTCTGGAAAAGTTCTGGAATTCAGTAGGATCTCATATTACAGCCAACCTGACAAGAAGCAGAATGTATAATTAAAACAAAGAACAGCAGCTACGCACCATGGCAAACTACTGTTTGAGAATGACCTGACAAATTTAAATATTAATCTTAAATGCTGCTCCCCTGGGGTCACAAGTGAGAGCTCTGACTGAAAAAACCTGCAAACTTTTCTGATTTTGATCAGCTGACAGGTAAAATAACCTGGAAATGGGATAACTCCCATGTCAATTTTTACTGATATTGATGTCATCCTATAAAGAAAAAGTATGACTTTTTTTTTGTTAAATTCTTCCAGCCATTTCTGCCATTAGCAAAATGCTGTTCTTACTACATATTTCATGACTATGAGCTGAAATATTCAAACAAGTTTGATTCAAAATCAGAATATTTTTCCATAGGAAATATTCAGAACGATGAAACTTTTCATATAGAATAAGAAAATCCCTCAACCAGTGACTACTATTAAAGAGTTATATTTAATATTTAAAAGAAAAAAAAAATCTATTTTTAATGAAAGCCTATAGTACAAATGATGGAAAAAGAATCAGTCACCACCCAACACTCACCACTCAGCAATGTCTACCTTGGGAAAAGGCAGTTTCCCCTCCAGTTTTATTGCTGAGCATGCTGTTACATGGCATGGAGCATATCCCTGGTCAGTTTTGGTAAGCTTCCCTGTTTGTGTCCCCTCCCAGGCCATTTGCTGTGGGGCAGGCAAAAGGAGGAGACCATGAAGGTCTTGACACTGTGTAAGCACACCTCACTTAAACTCGCTCAGGTAACACACCTGGTGTGTTACCAACGCAGTTTTGGTCACAAATCTAAAATAAAACACTGTACTGGCTGTTATGAAGAAAAATAAGCTCCATCCCTGCCAAAACCAATAGAAAACCTAATACACTTTTCCCTGCCAAGGCAGTCCAAAGTGTTAACACATCTCGTGATGCAATTTTGTTGTTTTGTTTCACATTGAATTCACCAAAGTATTGACATTTCTTTCAGGGTGGGTAGGAGATTTAGACAGCCACATGCCCTGAAAATGAATCACAGGATTTTTCTAAACAAAGGTAATTCTTGCAGACATTGTGTCAATACTATTGACTGAGCTTCTGCTTAAGTAGTGTTAATTATTATTGAGAAACATAATGCATTAACCCGCTACAATGGAGGCATGGAACTCAGTGTATTTGTCAACAGATTCCTAGTTCTTCATCAGCTAAATGACTTTGAAAATTCTGTGTTTGCTATTTAAGCAACATATTCAAAATCACCAACTTCTATTACCACATAAACTGAAAATAAAGTTATGACTCATGAGTAAGAATGAAGACTGTGTAAGAACTCGTCAAGATCAGGATGAAATCAGTCAAGAGCAATGGCTGCAAAACAGCAAATAAAAAATGCAGCATCTGACCTGAGAGTGACTGGCTGTGCCAGCCCTTCCTCAGGGTAATCCAGGAGCTATATGTTTATGGGCAATATTTTAGCACCATCCCAATCACCTAAGATTGGCATAAGTTTATGCCTGAATAGTTTTTTCTGCTAATTATGCACATTACTCTCATCTGTTTCAATTAACCACTGTCAATAAAAAACAGTTTGAATATTGCTCTTATAGACAGCATTTTACAAAAACTTGATCTCTTCTTCCACCCTCCAAACTGTACTGAATCACTGAAAACAACACTTTAGAATGAAGCAAGTGACCACAGAAAGCTCAAGAGGCAATTACTGATTTTGCTAATCTGAAAGTTTCTCCTGGTGTGTCAAGGTTCATGTGACTCCCAAATATTAGCTATATTCACCAATCAAAATCATACATTTGGCTGGAAGAAAGAATTATGCCATAAAAAAATAAATTAAGAGCTGCTCATTACTGCAACACAGCACATGAGGCAAACCTCTTCCACTGCTAAGACTGCCATGAAAGTGCTCACAATAAGGAACAACTTAGTCTGGAACAATACCTGAGAAACACCACACACCACAATAATTATAAAGGATTAAGTGAACTCTAGGCATCTAACTCAGGATGCTACAGTATTTCAAAATCAACATATTTAGATTGATGAAGTTTCAACAGATGCAACATATTTAGACTGATGAAGTTTCAACAGATGCTGGCACTTCACACATCCATTAGCTGCCTCTCCTTGCTGAGCATATTTGTTTTGTTGAAATCATCATTACCAGAGACTTACATTTCCTAGACTAACGTTAACCCAAGGCTCTCCATCACATCTGTAACACAATAGCTGATTATAAAGGTCCACAGGACAAACATATTCTTCCCCTCCTACTTCATCCCTGTCACCTCCCTGCCAACTGTTACACATCCTTTCATGCATATTGGTGCTGTGCTGACAGCCTTGGTTAAGAGCTCTCTTGAATAAAAGAAGGAAGAGCTACTACAAAGACCCAAACAGAAAAAAAACCATTTCTGACCTCTCTTAAACAGCCATGTGAAAGCCTTATTAAACAGCTTGAGATAATGCGTAGAAGATTATAGAAACAGTACTTCTGTGATTGTAATCCTGTAAGATTATACACTCCTACAACTTAATGAATTCCTGTATCACACAAATGGAATGTTCTCCAGATAATTTCAATATTTAAATTATCATCCAGAAAGGACAACTAAGTGATCTGAAAGACAGAACATTTATAAAAAGTAGAATCTTCACTGGATTTCCAGCTTTGAAAACTTGAATCCGAACTTAAAACTGAGCATCCAACTTCTCAATTTATCTTTCAAAGATAACTTACTTCCCAACTTATATTTGATCTATAAAATCTAGAAGTCTCAGAGCCTGGAGTGGAGGATTGCCATGAACTTTCACTTTCTTTGAAAGTAAATAAAAACACTTCTGTAAGTCTTTGCACCTGAATCTGGAAAATTTATGACCTTCAAAAAGTATCAGTTACCAATTCTGCTAACTATTTTGATGTAAGTGGTACATTTTCTGCTCTTAATTTAGCCTTTACCAATCATGCAACATTAAGAGTCATTGTACTCCCAAGGGACACAATTAATGGTTCCACCTTTGTGAAAATATTATTCTGTCCTGAAAAGTAATACAGGTTTCAGAGTAAGAACTGATCTCAAATTTAAGCTGGTTACAGTACTTTCCCCTGTTCCCATGTGGGCTAGGCAATTTCTTCTGACACATCTGGATCTTTTAATATCCATCAATACCAAAAATGGCCAGGAACAAATTTAAATATAAAAAGATGGGCAAATATTGTGTATTATGTTGATGCAAAGAGATTTAAAAATTCATCTAATCAGATATTTTGTCCAAAGCATGTAAGATAGAAAAAAAGAAACAACAGTGTATTATAATCGCTCTTTAAACTTCAATAAAACTATTCAGATTTGACCCCATACATTTCTGTCTTCTTGATTTGCAACACATGAAAAAAAACCTATAATATCAGTCATAGTAACGTAGAATATTTTATACTGTAGCATGTTTAATACAACCCTAGTTTGTCACTTCATTGCTTCTGAACATTATTTACATCTCCACACGATTTATGTTGGTGTATCTGAAATCTTGTACTTTTAAGGCCAAAACAGGGCAAATTTATCTCAACTCTTATATGAAGAAAAAGCATATTTTTTTTTCTTGCTAGTAGTTAAATAATACCTATGACCCTGGGAGTTAAACAGATGCTTGCAAATTATTTCTAACAATAACAAAGAACACCCTGTGCATCATAACATGATACTTTTAGAAAGGTCCTACCAATTACAGAGGATGTAGAAGGCAAAATGATCATCCCGACTGTTCAGCATCTTCATTAGCAAGCAGCAAAACAAGATAAGCCTTACTGACAACAGAGATAAATTTCTTCCTCTGCTCTTATTAGCCATGTCAGCTCCTTAGATTTGCAAGGTACATTTTATGATGGCAAAAAAATAAAATCAGTCTAGTGGGTAACATCCCAGTTCTTGTTTTGATCTTGAGTTTAACCTATTTTCCACCAAAAAAAGCCAAAAAAAAAAGAAAGGTACATGCTTTTCCTGGATTGACTGACTGAAGAATGTGTGTATATTTCAGATTCCTGCAATGCCTGCAGCCTACGTAGCCATTCCAGAGGTGGACTGCTTCCTATCCAGGGTCTTGTGAACAATATTGTCACAGCTGCACCCAGAAGAAGCTGTGAAGTCTATCTGGGGACTTGAGTAAATGCTCTTATTTCCGGACTGTAATAACTCGATTAAGGCTAGTACTCTACTCACTAGCTGAATTATGCTTGACATGTTTTCACGAGCTTTATTAATCACAACTTTGTGAAAATCTTCTAAATGAGAAACTAACAGAATAAACTTTTGCATCACTGTCAAGCATGAACCTTGCAGAGCAATCACAGTATCCAGGTTCTCAACAGCCAACCAATTGTGAGCTGAAGTTAACAGTGAATGAAGAGCAAATAGTAAATAAGACTATCCAAACAAGGTCTTCTACTTTCTTATGTCAATATGGGAACTGTGAAAGGTAAAGAAAATTCTAAAATGCTTCAGAAGAGAAATGACCTATGCTATCAAAGTAGAAAGAGAGCCACTATACATAGTGAACTGATCCTAACTGTGTCAACAGAAGAAGTTCAGAAGACTGAAAACATCAACACTAATGAATTCCTGCTAGTCATGAGAAACTACAATGTACTAAGTTTATAATGATTTTTGGAATTGAGACAATGCTGGCCAACAAATACAAGATAATTCACACTTCCTACTGACTTTGTTCCAATATATAGTAATGTCATTGCCTTGTGACTTTCATAGGGACTGATAATGAAAAACATGGTATACAGAATTTTCATACAGAAGATCAAGAAGTGATTCTTTAGAGAGATCCTTTCTGACAGACACTGGAAAGAATTCAAATTCAAAAAGGTAACAAAAGGATAACTCTGCAGCAACTATACAGAAATTCATTAAGCACAATATATGTCTGCTTATTTCAAATGAGCTAGTGGCTGTGTGATTTACAAACAAGACGAGGTCAAATATTCAGAGCAGGGTCATTAAGACAAAGCTCTTATTTAATGCTTACTTTGAGTTTTCTGTTCTCAAGTAACCTGAGAATTTATGTGAATTCTTAGACCCTTATTCTCAAGGGTCAAAGAAGCTCAGAAATATTGAGAAATGGATCTGGGTTCATTCAACAAAGTATGTTCCATAGAGGTATTTTGAATAGCTATTACTATTGATGCACCACTTGCATTCACTTTCCAGACTGGGAAAAATGCTGCATTAAATGACGTAACAGTGAACAAACGTGGAAACATAGGAAGTACCGAGTTGCAGGAACAGAAAAGGAAGATTTTAGTTTTTGAAACGGTTGGGCATTCAGGTGGCGGATTTTTCCCTTTTACCGATGTGTCTATCAACCAAGGCTTCTTTTTTTCCTTCTTTGTAAGAAATATAAAAGCAATTCTATTTTACATTTCTAATAGTTCTGAAGTCGTTATGAACATGGACAATCACCTTCCCACATCAGAGATCAGCCAGATTAAAGGAAGTTTTATATAGGATGAAAAAACTCTGTCTGGTCTTGCTTGGTTGCACACAATGGTGACCAGAAAATAGCTTTCACCAATCAAGTAATGCTCAGCAGCACAAAACAGAACTGGCATCCATCTCATTTTAAGCAAAAACTGATGAATTCCAAAATGCTGTAAAATGTATATTCAAACCCAAGCCTATGTTTTATCCACACAAAAACGTAGCTATGTAAGTATGAATATACTGAGTGTGTGTAAATCGGACTTGTAACTGCAAAATCTATCAAAACTACTAAACTAATGAAGCTAGGTGAGGTGAAACAGTGAAAGATATCTTAGTAAAAGAAATCAGGGTAAAACTGGCAGTGAATAGCTCTGCCACTATGATCATAAATTACATTCAAGACAAGCTCCATCTCTGGGTAAAATGGCCTCAAGAAGTCCTTGAGGTGGGCTGACAGGACTGACAAACTAAGTGGTTTTTCTTTCTTACAAGCTTTCCCTTTTAGAAGTTAATTTAGAGCTCAGATTATATGCCAAATTTCTATGGAAAAAGATCCCAACTATTCTTATCCATTCTAATCTCAATTCATGGTTTTTATGTTTAAGATCACATAAAACACATATAGTTAAGTAAAACTGCAAAGCAGAATTAATCTTGACATGAATATCCAGGGCATAAAAGCAAGCATGTGAAATGTTTTTGGCAGTAAAAAATTATGTTTCTAATATTTTAATCTCTAGAATGCAGTAACTGAGTATTTGGTATATGTTGGCAAGAAATACCTAAATAAACTGCAAAAAAAATTGTTTCTTTATGGGAACATGGCTAAATTTGATGGGTCATTTCAAACCAGCAAAACATCACCAAAATAACAGATACTGCAGATAATTCACCTTTGTTGTTGTTGTTTTTTGTTTGTTTTTTAAATTTTGGGGGGTCAAATTCATTTCTATCAGAATTAATTTACATGTGAATGTCTGCAAGAGTAATATGTTCAGCTACACACTTTTTTCAATGTCTATCAGGTGAGAACTGAAACAAACAACCAACTATGAAGTATTTGACAGGAGGGAGGGCAACAATTTTTTTTTTTTTCCCATCCTAATTCACAGAATCATATAATGGCCTGGGTGGGAAGTGACCTTAAAGATGATCTATTTCCAAACCCTCACCACAGACAGGGATGCCACCCACTAGATCAGGATGCTCGGGGCAATTTCTAACACAAGTTTTCGTTCGTCTCCTTTAGTATCAGCCATTCATCTTGCTTTGTATGGTAAACAGCACTATCTGCTCAGCAGGTCTCAAATGTGGTAAGCCAACATGAGTAATACTGTATGGAAAAAGTACTCATTACCATTCTCACACTGGCATTTTATTCTTGGAGGAAAAATAGTGATTCATTAATAACTCCTGCAGGGTGTCCTACAGAAAAGGTCACAAAGGTAAAGATGTCATCATTTTGGGTTCCCAAGAATATTTTGATTAATTCAGCAGAACAATTGTTAAATACCAATGTGTAGAGGTAGGACAAAGCTTAAAACCAAATGCATTTCTAATATGCATCTAAAGGTGGCAGCAAATGTTTGTTCTTTATTATAGGGCCAGAGTTAATCTCTAAAGAGCTTCTATAGCTGTATCTCAAGGTTCTATCCAGAAATGAGAGTCAAATGCATCCTCAATGTCAGTTTAATGCTATGTCAAGAATCAAGCTGTTCCAATGAACACAACCTCTAAGGGATGAAATTTCTGCACACCAGCCATCTCCAACTTTGCTTTGTATAAGTTATACAACCTGACTAACATGGCCACCAAATAACAACATAACACAGATACTCCAATTACGCACATTCCACTATCAGAACCTGTATGTTATAAATTTCCACAAGGGGAAAAATCAGTCAAAAAAAGCCCTCTAGCCCCAAAGCCTGCCTTTCTTCTCCACCATAACATCCAGAATGCATGTAAGCTACGGAGAGGGCTCACCTAAATTCTAAACAAAAGACAAACCTGAAATATTTAGTGTAAGACACTAGTAGGAGGAGTCTTGTTACAGTCTGCCTAAACTTGAATTTGTTCTTTGTTCTCAGATTAGCACCCACACCTTCAGTCAGTTCTCATTATTGCTGCAAGTACTGATGTCATTAATCAAGTTACAGAGAACAGTCTAGCCTATTTAACTCTGCAGACTATAATTACATGACATGCAAATGAAAATAAGGTAAAAAATGATTCTGCAGAAGGAGAGTCAGTGGCAGGGCTCTGGTCTACAGGGGAAAGTGTGTGTGTGTTTGTGTGTGAGAGAGAAAGGAGGTAAAAGGAGGAAGGCCATGAAGAGGGTCTGGAGCTCCACAGGAACACCCTTATTTACTTAAAGCTAAGATCCTAAGCACTTCCTGCAGAAACAAGAGCAGCATGAATTTCACTTTCTTCACTCTTATCCTTTAGGAAGGAATAAGGTTCAATAAGATAAGTAGGCTTGTAAACAAGCCCTTCAAGTTCTTTCATCTTCAGTTCCACTTAAGAAAAAATGTTCTTCAGTGGCAATTTTATTTTTTAAAATCTGTATTAGCTACAAGATATAGATTACACATATGATGGGAGTATTTATATAATGACTTAAAAAAACATGTGGGTGCATTAATATATATATATATTAATAATTTTTTTTATATTTTGTAGAGTATTAGATGTTAAACTGCCTAACCATCCAAAAGAAAAAGTATTACTTTTCACATCCCCAGAAAGTTCACAAGAATATCACTTAAAATGTTATGCTGCCTTGGCTGAGGAGATGAAACGACAAGCCTCATCTTGAAATCTGACTGCACTAAGAGTAAAGTATGATTTGAATATACTGCTTTGACTAGTTAGCAAAATACACCAACATAACAGCAACAACAAAATAACCCAAGTCATAAATTCTCAACTGGATACAACACATTTCAAACTATATTCTCAGGTCTCTATGTTCTTTGGTTTGCTTAGCTATATTTGGACCTTACTTTCTCTAGTCAGGATGAATTTGAGCTTGACAATACATTTCAACATATATTCCAGAAAATAACTCTTGGTATTTCAGGTTTTGGACTAAATGGGTTTTGATACAAACAGCTGGCTCAGTGAGGCTGACACACAGCAAGTCACTGAAATTTAGGGTCAACTAGTACTTGGTTTACAGCTCGTACAGGTTCTGTCAAATTTAAACCTACCCACAGGAAGCGTACCACCCAGTATGAGGAAAAAGTTGATAGTGTGAAGAACAGCAGAAGCACTGCATCTGTGAGGAGATTTATTAGGTCCTATACAATGGCTATATGCAGCACTGTGTGTGTACATACACAGACCAGATGTGTGCCCAGTCAGAATGACATGCAAGGAATATGGAAATGGTCACCATCCACTATCAGAGGATTACTGAATACTCCCACTTTATCTAGGAAGTTGTCAAAGGCAGAATGTGGGTATGCTTCATGGGACATGGTAGGGTCTAGTGTGTGTTGAAAAAGTAGAAGTTAAGCATATATTTATGAACCTCAGTAGTAATTTTTTTCCACTGTGATGACACTTGTTCAGGATAAAGTTTATACTGGGTCAGTTTAATCAGGAACTCAATTTTGGACAGTTCAAGCTTAGAAGAATAATACAAGTTCAAAGGCAAGATGTGTTGTGGTTTATTAATAACAACTTATTTGCAGGAAGGATGGAAGTGAGAAACAATAGCAATCAGATAACCAACATGAGACTTCACATATGAAATAGAAAAATTGTAGACGGCATCTTCACCCATTAATGCAGCTCCCTCCTCACCACCACAACAAAAACAAAGGAAATCCTATTAATGTGAAAAAGGAAAGAATGAGAGAAGATGCAAGAAATTTTGCACATTTTTTCTTCGTTTGAAAAGACCCTAAAAGAAAACTATTGATCGACAAAGTTATCTGTATCTGTTATCAGTTTCAGTAGCTAAAATGAAAGGAATGACAAGGTAACAAGAGTGTGATGTGGTGCTTGGTGCAGAAATGCTAGAAGTTTACTGCTAAGTTAGCATATCAGACCCATGATTTCAAGATGTCATTAGGCTGCAAGCTTATCTGAACAGAGAATAAATCACATGCAAATCATTTCACATGCAACTGCAAAGTATTAAGCTTTGATTCACTTACCTCCCATAATTTTAGACTGGCAGTTGATAAATTCTGGCTTCTTGTCTGTAAGATATCGCTGACAAGTGTGATGTAGAACCTGAAAGAACGTGCATTTTTCTGAAGCTGTGTTTGCTACCCATTGGTCAAACGCATTTTCAAATAGTAAATCAAATTCTGGGGAATCCTGGAAGAAAAAAAAATAGACTTTTGTTATTCCAGTTTTAAAAATGATTTGAAGAAAGGTATTTTTTAAAATGTACTGTGTTGCAAAAAATTGAAAGGTCATGCAACTAATAGCCATCCTGGTATTACTGCCTATTTTTGAATGAAAAAACCCAAACAAGCAGGAAGGTTTATTTTACTGTTATTTTTAATGAGGAATAGTCAGCTTTGAAAAAAATATCTGAAAACAAAAATAATTTAGATCAAAACATTAAAAGCCAAATTCTCATAAGAAACCATTGCTATCTTCAGATATATAGTTATTTGAGTCTTCTATATTATGCAAGCATTTATATATCTCCACACAAAATCTATGGTCACACTATTTTATAGAAGATGTGGCTCTGCCCTCCATGCTCAACCAAACAAATAAACTAAGTCCTAAGCAAATAAGTCTTAGTTATTGTATTTAATGCATTTTTATGAAGTGTTGCAAAGGACTCAGGATAACATGAGCAAAAGTCCATTCCCAGAACAAATCACAGTGCAGCTCTATACCAGATTTGGCTGCCAAAATAAAATAATTTTATGCAGGAAGTCAGCTATATATTTCATATTTGTGAGCCTTTGTTTTGCAATATAATCTAGCAAATGTTTTTTTCCAACTCATGACACTAGGAATTCACAGGAAGATAAGTTTGAAAGAAACATTTCTAAGCTTAAGAGCTTGGTAGGACTTTCAAACTGTTATGTACATAGCTGCATAGCAGATGCTGTAAAAGGCCCTAAAACTCTTATCCCCTATCTATTTGTCATTTTGCTTGTTTTCATAGTTCCTTTACCCACAGAAAATATAATTTCACTCCTTGCATTTCATAGGGCAGTGGCCAAGGGCTTCTTTTTTGTACCAAGTTTTAGGTAATAACTAGACTTGTTACTAAGCACTTAAGAACTAATCAAGACTGACAGAGACAGAATTTGGTGCACCATAGTTAAGACACTTAGGTGGCTGATCAGAGCTCAACTTTGAAGGAACCAAGGGAGTTAGTCACAAAAATATTTTGCTATAAAAAGAACACTAAATCACTTTGTGAGCACATAGTATGAGCCACATTTTTAACTCCTAAGTATGTTGTTTTAGTACTGGAGAATTGTATTCATAAGTCTAACACATATTAGTACAACTTTGTCTTGAGATAGCTCATGGTGAGCTGCATAGCCCAAATTAAAGGAATAATTCCACAGCTATTTAATACAGGGTTGATTTGCTTTATTTTATTTTTGGTAGTTTTTTTTTGTTTAAATCAGTGTTCATTTGCCTTTTGCAGCTAAAGGACATAACCACATTTTCTAGCATAAGATAAGGAATGTCAAAATATCTGAGGAAAGGACTGTCCTAGAAAAAATGTAGGATTCACAAGATTTCACAAACTTGAATCTCAGCAACCTCTTCTGTCCTTACTTCTACCTATTGCTCTATCTCACAGCACAGCTGCATGCCAAAGTAGACCCCAAGAGGCTTAAAGCTGAATCAAAAAAGACTCTTTGCTCTTCACAAAGAAAAGAGAAAGCAGTAAGGAAAGTATGGAAAGACAAGAAGAAAAAAATCCATATGACTGAGCTTTAGCCTCCTCCCATGTTTCCCATTAAAATTTACTTCACATATTCCACTTATTTCTTTTTCGAGAATTTGCACTTAAACCTCTATCTTATATTTCCAGATGCCTTTTGAATAGATGCCTTTTGAAAGAATGCCTGGTTCATAAATCAGTTACATAACAGCTCAATTTTAATTTTCTAGGAAACTGCTCAAACTCACCCGATTAGGGTCTATGCCATTGACCTGGCGAAGCTGCTCGAGCATCCACTGTGTTCTCCTGACAAACGATGTGGAGCCTTCAAATTGCTTCACCTTTGTAATAGATGCTTGAGTTGGTTTCTTGTTCGTCACTGAACATATAGAAAAACAAATAACTGAAATGGGCTTTGGGATTCAGGAACATGCTGTTTACTGCACTTATCAGTAGCTGTTTTGCTGGTGTATTTTCTATAGTGTCCTACAAAGCAAATATATGTCACCGATTCTGACAGCAGAATGCATTATCTTTCCAGGATAACATACTGAAAAGCATATTCCTTATTGTCAGAATGGTGGTATGATACCAAACAAGCTGTTTAGTAATCAAAACTGGATATATTTTAGCCGTTATCAACTTAAGTTACCAACATCCTGTAAAAAACCCCAGAACTAGAAAAAAGGTCTTTCCATTCCATTCTTACAATCGCAGAACCACAGAATGGCCTGGGTTTGAAGGGACCTTAAACATCATCCAGTTCCTATCTCCCTGCCATGGTCAGGGACACTTGTCACTAGACCAGGTTGCTCAGAGCTCCATCCAGTCTGTCCTAAACACTTCTAGAGACAGGGCATCGATCACCTTTCTGGGCAACCTGTTCCAGTGCCTCACCACCCTCCCAGTAAAGACTTTTTTTTCCTAATATCTAACCTATATCTACTCTCTTTCAGTATGAAGCCATTTCCCCTTGTCCTATCACTACATGCTCTTGTAGAAGTCCCTCTCCAGATTTCTTGGAAGCTCTCAGGTACTGGAAGGCTGCAATTAGGTAATTCCAAAGCATTTGCTTCTTCAGGCTGAAAAAACCCAATTCTTTCAGACTTTCCTCATAGGAGAGGTGCACCATCAATTACCTTACTGTTCTCTTTTCCCCGTACTAATTTAAGTTTCTCATATTCAGCACTGAGTATTAATAATTACTTTGTCATCATCTCAATTTAGGAAAACAGAGAAGGGAAAAAGAACAACCATATGACCATGTAAGTATATGCACCTTATAAAAAAAACCTGTTACTTTAGACTGAATTTCATATTGCTGATCAGAAAAACAAAGTATTTTACCAGTCTTTTCACAACATGGTACACATAGGTAATGTTTGCATAACACCACCAGCATTTGTGACATTTGATTGCCAGCCAAGAGACACAGGTATATGCACTTACTACACTGTAAATCCATCAAGGCAGAAAATAGTCTGTGAAAAACACAGGTGTAAGAATTAAGAAACTAAAGTTTGTTTGGCACTTCTCCTTCCCAATATTAGGTACCAAAAACAACATCTATGAATAATAATGATATTACTTAATATAAACAAAATGTATGTTAAAAACCACAAAAAAGGAAGACTGCTCTGATTTTGGAAAATAGTAAAAAAGGCAATATAATGCTCAAATTAGTGTATCATTCAGTCAGAATCGGGTTTTCAAAGAGTACTTAGTAAGGCTAACTTTTCAACAGCAGGAAAATTAACTTCCTGCATTAGATGTTTTCTCTAAACAAATATTCTTTTAATCAGTATAACTCCATGGAAATTCTATAAGCAGCTTTAGACACTTTCAGTAGTCAAATGTGTATTTTATTTACATGTTACTTTTCTGTTGCTGTATGTTAAGTCACTCCCAAACACATTTCCACTTTCTGTGAAGAAATAATTTGTATGATCTACTAAAGCTGGTGTGTCATCTATTTTTTTTTCTACCTAAACTCTTTCCAAAAATAATTTTACCTATATGGTCCGCCAAATAAGAGTATTATTGGAAAAGTTTCTTTTCTCTGCTTTTAGATGCTGGCAGTTAAAGACCGCTTCTAAAATAATCAAGACTTAAACAGCAAGATTGCTTATTTTTGTGCATCCCATTTGCCCAAATAACCAGGAAAAGTAACAGGCTTCCCACTCTGAAAATACATGCTGCATGCACTTCTGCACCCAGAGACACAGTTAAATGCTACATAAATACTCATGTAATACCTTATCATTCTTTGAAGTCAAAAAGTTAATATTAATTCTTAGGATGAAAATTTTAAAACACACAGATCTGTGTCTTGTTGTTAAATGTACTTTGGAATACATTAGCAAAAGCAGATTAATATGAAAAGCTCTTTTCAGTATCTCAAATTTAGATGTTTTCAGTTCTGAGTGTGTCTGTGAAAGTCCAAATATCCTTATGAGAACTAAACTTGATAAACACAAAATTCATTCCAAGGAAATTTTAGCAGGGAAAAAGAAAAAAAAGAGATACTAGCATTCCACAAGGGAGATAATTGTTTTTAAGAAACAACCTTGGAATAGAAAGCACAGCTGGACTCAGTATATTGATCAGCCTATTGACAGGAATGTAGTAAACAAATTGCCAGAGATCTCATTGACAGTGGAAGCACTGAGAGCCAAACGGGTGCATGGTGAAGTACATGATTTAGAATCCTACATCAAATGCTACAGAAAACAGAAGATCAATGTAGTATCAGAAAAGCAGTACCAAAATTAGACCAGAATGACTACTGAAAAGCAAAGAC
This sequence comes from Vidua macroura, assembly GCF_024509145.1. Taxonomy (NCBI): domain Eukaryota; kingdom Metazoa; phylum Chordata; class Aves; order Passeriformes; family Viduidae; genus Vidua; species Vidua macroura. The sequence goes on along the minus strand of NC_071576.1, from coordinate 29,273,052 downwards.
TGCTATTACTAAGAAGTGAGATTAGTATTAAAGATTTGTTACTTGCTCCATGGCTCATGCATGCAAATATAACAATCCCAATAAAGCAGGGGTGTCAGGAAACCTATCTATACCTACAGGGTATTTACAGGTTCTGTTTCTACTTCAAACCTACACAGTAGTGAGTGTGAAACAAACTCAAAAATGGTACAAGTTTATGTGCCTATCTTCCCTATATTTACTCTTTGTATGTATTCAAACACTTTACAGCATTCTACTAGACGAAGTTTCACATATCTTCTATAAATCAGTAATAATTGAAGGCTATTTAACAGTGCCTCAATTTTTATGGCCTGTGGATTATTCTCTTCCCATGCAAAATAGGCAATGATATACTGCTAAATGAGCTATTTATTAAAAAGAAAAAATTGTGCATACTATATGTAAGTCACACATATAATTAACACTAGCACCTCTGCAAAACAAAGGGTTAGACACCAGGAAGCACTAGATGGATTGTGTGATCAAACACTTGTTTTTCCCCCTCAGAGTCTCATGGGTAACCAATCATGAAATGTATAGCCTTAAACTTTAATACAGCAAACTTTTTATTGTTCTGAAGGCTTAAACATGACATACATATTTAAGTGCTCTTGAAAACAGGGGGCATTGATCTTTCAAGGTGAGAACATAAAATTTTACAGATAATATTTAAATACTAAATGTCTAATCTCTCCATCTCCAGAAACTGGTTCATTTGACATATCTAGCTCTCCAAACTTCTCTATATAGGACTTTTAATAATCAATAAACAGCAGCTTTGTATTCAGAGCCATTAGTGCTCTGCACTGCAGTGAGAGATTCACATTACATTTCCAAACTTCATCACCTCCCAAAAATGCCTATTAGTGATCAACTATAGAAGCATCTTGATTAGATGATTGTTTCTGTATCATCCACCACAACTCTGGGAGAGGCCAAGAGGGCTACTCTTCTATGGAGCTACCTACAAGGACCTTGAGTACGTCATCACCTTAGGCAGAAATTCAGTCTTAAGCTAAATGGTGCAATCCCCTTAGGAAAACAGCAGCTCCTCCTTTACATCTCATACTCATGATTACTATGCACAGCCAAACAGATCTAGTTGCATTTCACCTTTCGTGTCTTAGTATTTTAGGAAACAGCCAGCATTTCTATAGCATTCAAAAAACCAGCTACTCACGAACCCACCAAACATGCTTTAAAACCATCACTTAGTCCGTGACAGCTTGACAGTAATATGGCAGTCACTGTAACTCTGAGAAACCCTTTGGCAGCTGGGAAAACCATCCTCACTAGCTGCTCATTAAATTGCTTAAAAAACTAGAGCACTTCACCAGCCACTGAGTGGGAGTTATCTTGCAAACACGTAAAAAGTTTTTTCTAAAAAAAATGAAAAAATGTGGAAGCAATTACATATACCTAGACACATTCTCTCTCTGACAAATCATTTAGGCATTTTTGCTAAGATCTTACATAGTCATGATCTATCTTAATAAAGGCCAATACTGAAGTTATGCTTCAATTTTAAGTGGTTTTTTTGTTTGCTTTGCCTTTTTTAAAAACTGTAACACTATGCCTTCAAATTAAAAAGCTGTAGCAGCATGGACAAAATACATTTCTTTGGAACTCATCAATAAATGGTAAGTTCATACAGCATTTCTGCATGTCATACATGGAAATAAGATTTCTTCTTTTTAAGCACCATACAGTTATTGGTGAAGTAAGAAAATGTGTGAGAAATCAGCTACAGCAATTTATGATGGAAGACATTGTGAGGTTTGGTGCCTTTTTTGTATCTTTGTCCAGTTGCTACTCAATTCTGCAACCTTGTCTCAGAGGACAAAGCACAAGTAACTTGTAGAAATGCCCTAGAAGTTTGAGAAAGAAATATTTCTTGGGTTTTCTTTCAAATGTCAAAGGCTCAAAGAAAAGACACTAAGATATCTATGAGGGCTGGCCCCCATTTACTATTCTCACCTATGTAACTCCAAAGCAAAAGGCAAGAAAAGATGATCTATCTCTATTCCTCCAGCATAAGAAGCTCTTTCTACTGTCAGTAAGACAACCTTACAATTGTTTCCCCCCCCCTTTTCAAAATCTTTTCCTCCCTATTTTCTTCCCAAAGCAAGGAAATGAAGGCCAGGCAGGGGAAAGGACACTAACATATCCACTTAATCCTTACTATAGAAGTTTGTATTACTCTATTCTGCAAGGCTACAAGATATTTCAAGCTACTACTGTTCAGGTCACATGGTCCCCAAAGTATGGTCCTGGCAAGAAACTTCCAGATTTTCCTACAATAACTTTCCAACAATAAGAAAAACGAAGCTGAGAATTAAGATAGAGCAAACAGGTGCATTCTGACTTACTTAGGTCAAGAGGAGTAAGATCCAGATATTCATGAAACTGTCTTAGGATACCATGTGAATTTTAGGAAAACTGTTTCTAGTCTGCTTTACATGATGGCTGTGAGCTTTGCTACCTATTAATTCTGGCTTTGAATTTGAGCACCAAAACTTGCAGTGTTTCATGTTTTCTCAGAACAGTTTCAACTAATACTGACTTAATGTGCAGTCTGAATTAATTCTAGAACCTTGAGCCTTCCTACTGTGATTGTCCAACTATTACCTCCTGCACACCTGCCACACTTCTTAGACCTCAACTATCTATAATACAAAGGGATGCTCTGAGAAGACTGTGGCAAAAAGAATTTAGACTTACGTTGCCACTTCCAGGATTAATGTTTTTTTTTTAGATACAGAGAAAAGAAAGGATATGTCTGCAGCAAAAGACAGCTAGCCTGACTGAAAATAAACAAAACCAGCTAAAACTGGGGCAGGTTTAAATTCCCACTTGCTGGTCAAGTCTTGCCAGGTGTCAAAATGTTCATAAGTTGAGGCCTGACTTCTCAGAATGGTATCTCCTATTTTTGCCCATATTTCCTCTTTCCTTCATTTGACAGTGCTGCTTTCTCACCATCTGGGATCTAAGGAGCTGAAAGCAGGGACAAGCTGCACAGTCCCACCTTCTCCACTTGCCAAATAGGACACGAGGATGTAAATGGCTCTAAATACATAGCAGTGTAACCAAACATTAATTCCTTCTGTTTCTTTAGGCACAGCATAATGTTTTGACATCAAATTGGAAGAAAGAGAAGCTTTCAGATACAAAAGAGGCAAACTGCTCCTAAGTCTAAACACATACTGGTTTTCCCACAGCCCCTCCCAGTAGTTCAGATAACAATACACATCATCTGTCTGCTTAAATCAGCTCTACTGCATCACTGCCCGTAACAAGTTGCCAGCCTCATGCTGCAGGATAAAAATGTATTAAATGCCTCTCTCTTAATTAACATATATTCATACACTGTTTGAAATGAAGTTTTATGTAAGTAATAAATTTTCTTTCTACATGCAAATAGAATAGTAAAAGAAAAATCAAATACTAAAAAAAAATTGGTTAACCGGGTTAAGATATTTGCTGTATCTTCCCAAGATAAAGGACTAGACAAATAGTGTCCTGGTGACTTTAAATTAAAAAAAAAAAAAATGTTGCTTTGAGTTGCAATGAAAAAATACATTTTTTTGTTCATGCGTGTGACACCATGAAGTGTTATAAGCCTGAAGTGAGAGCCTGTATGCTTTCCAATATGACTGTATTAATAAAAACCTACTACACAGAGGCAAAATGCTTTGCCTTTTGTTTTTTCCCCTAGATATTTTTATTTTTCACAGAACCATGTAAATACTTATCCTTAAAAACAGATTTTATGACTATTCAAACACCTGAAGCCCCCATCATCCATATCCATTACAGAAGACTCATCCTTCATTTCTATCCAAATTTTATTCTTCAAATACTACAGCAATATAGTTTAAGATACTGATATCAAGGCAACTGCTTTTCATAGTGGCAGTTATACAGACAAATGTAGGTAACAGTGGCAAGAATGGCAGACGTCATTTTGTCTCCAGAGAGAAAGCTTCTGCTTAACTGCAAATATCTGCAAAGGAATCTTATTAAACACATTTTCACTTCCAGAATGATGACTGAACTTCCAGGTTTTGTTTGAATTGCCTTTTACTACTTTATATTGCAAAGCAGCCAACTTTCAAACTTTTCCCACCTCCTTTTTCCTGAGCAGAGTCAGTTGCATTTGAGGACTCAAGACATTTCTAGTCAAAACCAGCAGATTTATTGTGTGTATGTTTTTAGTTAAAACCTAGTTGAGAGGACAGCATGGTGCTCAAGCAGATCTACCAAAGCAGGGTCACTGTAGGGAAAACTAATAGACATTCCAGCCAGATCCCAGGGAACAATGATGAATTTCTCACAACCCAGACACCAAAATCTTCATCAGGGACCTCTCAATTAGAATAGAGCTCCAGCTGATCCTGACCTAGAGCATTTTATAGTAGTAGCTCACCTTGTCCTGGCATGATAGAACCTCGTCTCTTAATTGGAGAGTATTTGGTGATTAAGAATTTCAGTTCACTCTATTTTTCTGGATCACTTATACCTTCAATCTTCTTTGCTCTCTTTTCCTTAAAAGGAAGGCAGCATTCTACACAGACTTTGCTGAACAGCAAGCATACTTTAAAATCACCAATAAGCATGTATGCACACTGCATAAAATCTCACTTCGATTTAGCTTAGAAATCAAGGCTCAAGACACAGATCATAGTGAATACATGTGTGGGTTGTCCTTTTATCACATTCTGGTTACTTCAGCACCTGAAACTGTGGGGAACCAATTAAAATCAATACCACAAAAGTACTTGTGAACTTAAGTGGAATTTGGCATAATTCCCGTGCAAGTTAACAGATGTGCATCCTTAGCAGAGAGTACACTAGGAATTACCTCACCAGCCTGAAAACAATGTTTGAACTTCACAGCAAGTGTCCTGAGAGGCAGGAAGAGGCTCTGGAAAATTAAAACCTGAATTTGTTGCTCAGTAACTCATACAAGGAGCATGGTATTTAACAAGTAGTGCTTCATTTCTAAGCTTGCTCAGATAACTTGTGAGGCTTCACGTTCTGAAACAAACTGGCCAACAACTTTTAAGATCCTACATTCTAAGAGAATCCTGTTGTAACAGGGTAGAGGGTTTAGTGGAGCTTTTAAAGTTACTTAGAAAACTGCTTTTCTTGATTTTGCACTGAATCAATGACCTAAAATACAGCAGATGAGAGTGCTACTAAAGAAAATACTTTCCATGAGCAGATGTAAGAAAGGACTATTACAGCCATTCAAGACAAAATCCCCAGCTTTTGCTGTACAATGGCCTCCGTCAGAACAACAGTGGGCAAACTATTCCATACACTTGTAACTCATACTGTCCGAGAGAATTCTAGAGAGCCCTTCACATACACACATGGTATGAAAACATCTACATCTCAGTATAGACAACTAAAAAAGCCTGTCAGACTTCAACCACTTAAAGCTATGAAGAAATTGAAATACACATACACACACATCCCCAACCCAATAAACACCCCAGAAATCTATCAGTGGGGAAGTACCTAAAGGTACAGCTGAAATGTGATATAAAGCCAAAAGAGAAAATAAATTTCAGTTTGGAAAGATTTTTAAGTTTTCTTTTGGGCTCCAGGTCAATACTGAAGTGTTATTCAACAAGTCTGTGCAGACGGAACTGATTTTGTCCATCATCTGTAAATGCCAACAATAGAAGCTACAACTACATACGTACATTCCAGTTTTGCTCTACCAAGTAACAATTATCAAAAAAACCCAATCTGAAACAAAAAACTGCCATGAAGCCAGAAATAAACCTATGTCTGTTAAAAGTACTACTGCTGGAATTTTTTCTTTTGAAGTACCTGAACAATAGGATTTTATCTGCCCAAGTAGATAAGTATGAATTATTTGAAAGTATGTGTTTGACTGACTGTATTGGACCAATTTCCTACCAGAAAACAGCCAGTGAAAGTATAAATTAGTTGACAGTACACAAAGGATAAGGTAAAGGAAACTTATACTGAGGGAAGTATACTTTTTTTAAAGCAATATCCATTAGTGTTCCTAGACACAGTACACTAATAACAGCCCTTGAGAGGGGAAAACCTAATTATTCTCTTTTGCAGATTTTGTGTATTAGTAATACATTTATATTTATAGTCAAATTAAAAACAGGTGGAAGGAAAAAAGAAGAGTTCCTCAGATCCGGATTTCTCCTACATTCGAAAGGTTAAGACTAAACATATTCTGAAGCAGATAAATGCAACAGTTTGAAAGACTGTGAAAGGAGAAAAAAAATACCCAAAGAACAGGCATGAAACATATAGAAAATCTGAATCAGAGAGATCTATAATCTCAAATATTTAAAGTAGTTGCACTATCTAGGACACTCAGCAGTTTGAACTTGACATCAGACATGCCCATTTAGCTTCCAGCCATGCTGTGAATGTTGGTACAAGATCTATAATGGATGGAGCTGCCTTCTGTCTTGGTGGGTGGTTCTACAGAGAACATTAGTAGTACTGCAGTCAAATTTAAAAAAAGCTCCTCCGTATATCAGGAGAGGAAAAATACAATGTTACAACAGTGCAAAAAATTCCAAAACCATATTAGCATCTGGAGGACAGATAATTCTCCAAACTAGGAGAAATACAGTAGAATCACTTTAAAGAGGGGAGGGGTAAAAGAAAAAAAAAGAAAAAGGCCATAAGAACACAGCCTGGGTATGAAGAAATGCTGAAAAATTGCCAACAATCTGAACATACAGAGAACTGATACTACAAGCAACACTATAATATCTTGAAGGTTTGTTCCTACTTTTGTCACTATGCATTCATGTAAAATGCAATGAGAAGGATATATTTTACAGTGCTCATTACATCTCCCTGTACTTAGCCCTTCTAACTGATTTTCAGCTTTCCTACAGTAGAAATTGAGGTGCAGACCAGCATATGATAAGGCAAATTTGGTACCTGGCAAGACTGTAAAAATGTGAAAAAACCCACAAAAAATATTGGCAGGTTTTCTGAAACTACGTATTTGAATTTATGAACTCTAAACACAAGCAGACTGAAATACATGCACAACCTGAAAAATGAAATCTGACATTGCAGCTTTTTTGTCTCATGACATTTTATCATCTTGTGACTGACCTTCTTCAGTCCTTCGCAGCTCATTGGAGGTAACATATACCATGCTACGTGAGTGGATAACACACCACGCTACATGTTTCACAAGAAACTCTGGAAACACACTTGATATGGAAAACACATTTGATTTCTTCCACCAAGCCACTAGAAGGTTCAAACTAGACCAGATGAAAATAATTATTCTGATTTGTTTAAAATGGAAGATCCTAAATAAGGTTACTTCTTGTATCTACCATAACCTGTTGGGAAGGTTCAGCATACTTCTTGCCTAAATAATGACAAATGGGTAATTTGTGTTCACTTTCATACATCTGTTGCCACACTTAACCTAAAGTAGAACACATCAGGTCCACCCATTGTACACAGGATACAGAAACACACCAAATAAAAACACGTCCATTCGCTATATTCAGAATTAACATGTAATATCCACCACTGAAAAACAAAGTAAGATTCAAATACCAACTTTAATAAGTAAGACTTGACTGTGGGATTTTCTCACAAGTGAAATTACTCTGGAAAATTAAAATCAACTGCAATTTCTTTCACAGCATAATACTGTTCCAATCTTGCCATACTACACTGCTAAATTTTGGAAAAGATAACCAACTAATTTATGATTGAGCAGAGATACTTTTGGCAATACTTAGAAGAATCAAGTATAAAACCAAGTTAGTTTTTTTTTGATAGAACCTTTCATCTCTCACTAGATGTCTTGCATTTACCAGCATCCTAGTTCTTATGTATTGTACTTGTCATTCAAAGAAAAGTCAATTCAGGACTAACATGACTAACTATCCCAACTCAATCCTCAGGAAAAAAATGTCCACTGGTATATGACAGTCTTAGAAAGCATCCAGCTTGTTGTCAGAGATTTAATCTGAATCTAATATTCTATTCTTTCTGCAGAAAAGTTTATGCTGTTTGTCCCAATTCCATCATGAAACTCTAAGAAGCCTGTACACAGCACTCAGATTACCAAAGCATTCCTGATTTCATGACAGACTGGAATTACTTTTTCAAAACATGCCAGAATTCCTTCATAGCTTCCTACTCATTTATACAATTCAGAATCATAAAAGTTAATCTGACCTCTCAAGGTCACCTAGTTAAACCCCTGCTCAAAGTGGGGCAAACATTATCATTCAGTGAGGTTTCTTAATTGCAAAAGACAGTACATCAAATGAAGAACTTCACTTTACTATGGGGATTTTTTTCCTCTCCTCTCCAGACTTGACAGGCAGCCCTCCACCCCAGGCAGTGGATTATTCCAGCTCAGGCGCAGGATTTCACACTTGTCTCGGCCAAACATCAGGAAGTCCCTTCCTGTTGCCCCATTCCCACATCTAGAGCCACATTATTAAAAGTCCTACCTCCCTCTCCTTCAATTTGGTATCACCTGCAAACCTGAGGGTTTGCAGCACATCCTGTTATCCTAGCAATGGAAATGAACCAGGACTGGCTGCAGGATCAGCTTCCACACCTCCATGCCACCAGCAGCCATCCCATTATGACACTGAGCCACTGAGTAGACACAGAATCACACCTTAGAGCCCCGTGGTCCTCTCAGCTCTTCCCCTCACCTCGTAGTCCACCTCTGCTATACAAATGACCCCATCTGCCTACAAGGACAGTGAAAGCTGTGCTACACTGCTACATGACTCTATTCCCATCTGAATGAGTGATATTAGATCTACTCAGATATTCATAAATTCCTTTACAAGCATCAATTTACTGCTGTAATGTAGTATATTAATGTAATGAGCTACAGATATTCTGTCTTCTAGTGTCAGTTTTATGTAACACGTATTTTTTTCCCTCAGAAATATTTTACTTTAGCATTACTTAATTATTGAAAGCTCCAGGTCTAACACTTAAAATCAGACCAATTCTGTAATGCCAAAGATAGTGTTTAAGGGCCTAGCACTGAGCAGATTTGCAAATTAAATTTTATTTGCAATTTTCAATTTAAGTAATTTTTCCATAAGCTTATAGAGAAAGCTTGAATGAACTCTAAAAATACACAGAAATTACACACTACTCTGTGTGAATAACAGAAATAACTCTGTTATTCAATTTAACTGCCCTCTTGCTGTCAGCATTTTCTTCTGATCAAGTTCTATATTCTTAACATTTATTTCAGTCATTTTTACTGTGCTGACCACTCTGTAAAAACTGCAAGCACTTTAAGGGAGGGGAATAAAGTAAAAGAAAAAATCCACAGTATTTCTACCAGACTATAAATTTTTTATCTTCCCTCCTTTCAAAATTAAACTTATATAAAGAAACGGAAGAATCTCCAAACACCAGGACTAAACAACTAGACTTTCAACATATATAAAACAATTGCTATTTTTGTTGTATGAAATGTTTTACTATGAAACTTACATGCAGTTTTGTATTTGCAGTAGTCTTTGTAAAAAAGGATTTTTTGTCAGTTGGTTATGACTTCTTGGGAGTATTTTTTATTCTCTGCTTCATATACTTCTAATATGGAAAATTCCCATCCTGAAAGAAAAGGTCCTCTGTTTCTTCTGAAGTTTTATGACTAGTAGAGCATTTGCTTGATTTTTCTGTCCTCTAATAAACAGTATAAATATAATCTATTATTCTGAGCTTCATAACTTGTAAATTTGCTGCTAATAGCTTCTTCCCACTGCACAGTTACAGTCAAAAATCACCATGACTGTTGGCTTGTCTGCTGCCTAGGCCATGAAGGCTGTCCCATAATTAACCTGTTAAGAGTCATCCATAAATACTCATTGATAAAACCAGACAAATGGTGTGGCAAAGAAGAAAATCTGTCATCTTGACTGTAAATTGCTTAGCTTGGAACTACACTAAAATTTGATGTTTAAGACATGAACAGAATGGCTTTAACTTGAGCTACAGTAGTAGTAATAATATCACTACAGGTTTTTCACTTTCCTTAAGCCATTACTCTTTGTGAAATAAAATTCTTTCTAAGCTTGCCAAAAGCTTGCCAGAAGTCTTGAACGTATAAAACCTTTATAGTGGTAGCTACTGAGACCAACTGCTAGCCATGTTCTTCTCAAAAGTAACTGACCTTTACAAAATAAAAAAGTCTAATATAAAATTTTATTATAAAAATTTAAATGAAAATCCAGTTGCATTACTGGAATTATTAACAGCTGCAGACAAAAACATGAGACTGTGTCCTGAGTAATACCTTTGCAAAGCAAATCAGTACCACTGCAACACATGCAGCATATTCAGCTTTGGCAATTCAGAAAGTAAATTCTGAATTGAATTTACTGATCAGAAGTTACTTCAAAGCACTTCCCTTAAGATATTCCATGAACTATTTCTGCTTATTCTACATGAATTAAGGATGTATTTTAGAAGATACTGCGAAATTTTACTGCATTCTATGCTTCTTTGTTGTCAATCTCTATACTAGAGCAATATTGCAAGTGTACAAATGTACAAAGTTAATTATTGCCCCAGATTTTTATATTATTCCAAGTCTAAAAAAAACCTTTCCAATGACACCACCATAAAGAAAATTGACACTACTTTCTTAACCTCCTATTAGTAATGCTATTATGTATTTTCACTGCAGATTAGTAATTTCCTGGTAAATCAATTAATGATACAGATGTTAAGTCAATGTAAAGAAAAGTTTACTGCCTAATGTCCTTTGAAATTACATTTGCCATGTGATCAAACAATCAACTAAGAACTAAAGTCATAACATTCAGAATGTAATTTACATGTATTGACTTCTGAGCTTAAGAGCATTAAGAAATAAAAAGGTAAAATTATAGATCAACGGCACATATAGCTATTTTTTACACTTAACATTCAAAAATCATATGATGAGAGCTGACCAACAAAAACAGGTCAAAACTTCCTGAAGAAAATAATTTTCCTTTAAAGTTACAGATTAAAGTTAGGTTAAGCTTCAACAACTTTGTCCAGTGATTTACATTACAAAATTGATCCCTCAAAAGATTTCATTTTAGTGAATAACACTTTTATAATTCCACACAAAAAATGACACTGTCGACTCAGATTTAAAAAAATTAAATACTGTGAAATTTTAAGTTTCTGGTGTATCACTATCAATACATTAAAAGTAAAACTGACTTAACTAAAGATACCCTATTTACTGAGAACTTCAGCATTTACTGAAGACAGAAGACATGAAGTCCCTCTCCACAGACTACGATATATTATACAATCTGTCCAGCTAGTCAACAGGCTGTGAAAAGGTGTAAGTCCCAGTCCACTCCTAATTTACACACATGGCCTTTATACCCACTCATCAACTGATGCAATCAATACCAATCCTTTCATGACTGTCTATACCAAGGACTTAAGATTGGATGTTTTATCGATTAAATAAGCAAAAGAACAACAAAGTTCAGCCAAAGCAAGAAGAGAAGTAACTTCAGCGTCATAAGCAGTTCCAGTGAATGTTGTTTAAGATTTATATAGAACCCTCAAATTTATAAAAAATAAGTCATGGAGAACAGTGTAACAGGACAGTTAAATAAATGTAAGCATTACAAGCAATCTATTTCTAGTTTCTAATGCCTAAATGCCACTTAAACAGTTGAACCAGGATTCACTTCAGAGAATAGTGACTTACGTAAAAGCCAAAGAATGGCTGTTTCTAGTAAACAGGTTTTAGACCCCTCTCCTCTGCCCCTTACCCCAACCGTCTCAATTTAGATGAGTTTGATTTTTTTTGCATTTTTAGCCAGGATGCATATTTTTGAAGTTATGCCAAAAATTAAGAAAAATGCATATCTTATCTTGAAACACATCATTTTCTAAGTATAACACTGTTTTACATTTTTTCTGAATATAGAGAATTTAACACTGAATTATCTGTGCTTCCTTTGCCCCATGCTCCTCTCCTCCCCTTGCCACGGTTAAAGAACTTACTAGGACTTCATAGCCATGATCAGAGGCTTCTTTTCTCAGTGCAACTCTATTAAGACCACTCCCATCTACATAAGAAAAAAAAGCCCTTTAATCAATATTCTTGTATAATACCTTTTTCTCATGCAGAGACAATTTTACATATTCAAGAGTGACTATTCTAGCCTGGAAGCCAGCTATACTGCTGAATCTTTTATGAACAAGGCATTATTGGTACCACAGCAACAAATCCATATAACACCACTTAAAAAGTTCAAGCTTAGAAGCAAAACCAGAAATACGAAACCCAATATGTGAATCAAAACGTTTGTAAAGACTGTACTATCATCAATTTTAAAAGGAATCACTTATCATTTCAACAAGATATATTATCCAATACTAAAAAGGAAAGAAATATAAAAAGGAGAGAAGATTAAATAACCATTATCTGACAAAGACAGACTCAACGTGGCTAAAGGAAAATGCTGAGCAGTGAAAAGAACATTGTAAAAATCTAAAGCATACTGGTATGAGCAAGTTAAAGTCGCATTTAAAATCAAAGGTTATTTACTTTACTGGGCTCAGCTCTACACAGTTTCAGGAAGTGGGGCTGGGAGATCCAGGACTGCAGCCCATCTATCACTGTTTCTCAATGCTTAGAGCCACACGTTTGTATTACACATCACTACTGTCTGCACAGTTCAGACTCCTAACACTTCCCTCTCCTATCAGAGCACTGCAACAACAGTAAGACAATCTTCTTAAGTCAAGATAAAAGGAGAACAGACAAGGAGCTTTGTCACAATCTATTTTCTCCTAATGGTTCTCTTCCACACCATTTCCCAGCCAGCCAGGCCCAGACATCAAGAGAAAACTGGATCAGAGTTTCAATGTCTCTGCCCAACGTTTCAGGAGAAAACAGCTCTAGACCACTGTCTTAAACACATGGCCTAAGGCTAATATTTTGTGCTTGTATAAATTGAGGACAATTTCATCCATGCAGTGCCAAACTGTGTCCTGCTTCAAGTAATAAATAACTGCTTTGATTTGTTCAGCCTGGAAGAACTCACTACATTGCATCAAGACCTGTTTTATTATTAAGATCTATATTTTGTGGTTGGCTCTCTCAATACTAGGAATCAATTTTTTGTACAAATAAGCTCTAAACAATGAATCACTTTAATGTTTTGTTTCTTTCAGATAAGCACACATCTTAAGGAGACAGAGGTAATTCAAAGCAAGCCAAACATGGTGCCTTCATAGCTGGTTTCTCTGTCCTTTACTCACCAAGAAAATACAGTGCACTTCCAGACCTTTTCCTTCTAGAAAACTCAGAGTATTTATTGAATTCCTTAGAAACTAAAAAAATTAAACAGAATGGTTGCTGAAGAATTTCTGTTAGAGAAGGGAAAAGCATTTACTATTTTTCCATAGGAGCAATAAAAATCACAAATTAGTCCCTGCAAAGACAAACCTATTCAACAAACCTTTATCTTGCTTTCTTTTGCATACTAGAACCTTACTGAATAAATACATTTCAGATTAGGGTTATAAGCTGGAAACAGAATTGAAATTTAGAAAATGCTTGAAACAAAAATGCAAAAATCTGTGTACTTAAAAAAACACACAGGGTTTGCTTCGCACTCTAAAGACTTGTTTTCACAGCTTTGAAGAATTTACGATACAAGCATCTTGTCAACAGCTATCATAATTTCTGCAGGTCTGACCCCGTCTCCTAGTGAAGATTGGAAAATCAGGTGGATATTTCCAAATCCCAAGACTGTAGCAATAAAGCTATCATATCATGTAAGTTGCTCCAGAGTGAAATTTAAGAGAAATTTGCTAGAAACACAATTTTTAAAAATTATCAGTACTCAACAGCTTACTTACCCCTAAGCATATATTAATAGTAGGACTTAAGACATAGCACCTTAAAAAGGGGGGTGGGGGAAGGGAGAAAACATCCCCACAGCCCACCCTAAAGGCTAATTCTACTAATGAGAAATCTTACAGTGTTTCACAAATATTAATTTCCACTACCTTTTCCATCCGGTAGTTATTCCCAGTTAGCGACCCGTTGCAAATACAGCCATTTCAGCTTATACTCACTCAGAACAGCATTCTGCTACTAGGTAAGATGTTCTACTAAAACCAAAGTAGTTGTGCTTCACCCTGGAATACATAAATAAAAGATCAAGAATAGGACCTCTTGCTTTAAGGGGTTTAATTCCCCATTCCATCTTTCACACGTTCATTTGAGAACTCAAAAAATTTAATTAAAATTACATATTGTAATCATTACAACATCCCTATTTGAGTTCTTCCTTACTTGACACTTTTTCTGTCACTAGCATTTTAAGAAGCAACAACCTGTCTTTCAAAACTTAAGTCTCTGTCCATGAAACAGTAAATGGGACATGAGAATACCTGAGAACCACTGGGACACAGTAATTAATACCTATCATTTGATTTGCCGAACTACTGAAAGGGCTGTTCATAACCCTGGCCGCAAAATTTCCTGTGGCATCAGCAAGAGATGCCCACTGAACCCTTCTGTCCTCCCAAGCTTGAGAAAACTGAAATTGTTTTCTCTTACATGAACTAAAATCTTAAATCCACACAATTACCTACGAATCTAAAAAAGGTTTCGTCTGTTAGAGACAGCTATGTAGAAGCAGTACATTGCAGCATCAGCTGGTTTAACAGTTCTTAAGTGAACACATCTGCATCCCAGTTCTTGGTTTCCACAGACTGACTATCACAGCTATACAGAATATGCTATTTGATACTAAAAGAAATGAGCACTACCCTAGAAAATTTAGATATTATAAGGGACAGGTATTCAAGTACTTAATAATTTGGCACTGCTAAAAGTACAGGGGTGTGTCCCTATTAGCATGTCAGGACAAAAAATGATGGTAATGAGGCCTTCAAAAGGCTCTTTAGAAGTCGATTTAGCCTTTTCAGAGATTTATTGAATGCGGTATAATTGCAAAGACTGCCAACACAAGAAGTTGAATGTGATCCAGAATATAGCTATAGAAACTACATCATGGAAAGAAAGCAAAGGCATTTGGACTAAAAGGATACAAGGACTAAAATTACAGGGGAAGGGAGCAGAGCAGCCTTATCCCATTTGAAGGTTTCCGTCTTAATGTCTTGCTCTCCCTAGTAAAACTCAGCAGCATGATGTACAGTAATGATGAACAGACTTTTAAAAGATGCTTCTCAATAGCTTACAAATGCTCAAGGATTACTGGACAATAACATGGGAATAGTAAGGTCTCTAGGTTTTAATTTTATTTTAAAGGGATGTCTGCTTCAGTCGTATTTTATGTGCCAAGTTATGCTGGAACATTCCCTGACTAACAGGTATTGAATATGACTAGCAAAAGCATATGAAGACAACCAGGATCAGATTACTTAAAGCAAATAATTAAACCACATCCATTTATCTTAAGGAGAGCTGAAATGCATAATCAGCCAAGTGATGTTTCACAGCTACAACACCCCTACATACCAGGCATTTAAGAAAGGATCTAAAAAAAGGGGCAGAAACATTTCCACACTTCTGTGTTGGTCAAATTATCCAGATATAAGTTATTAAATTAATTTTAAAAAGACCTTGCAGAAAGGTCATCCCAGCATCTGCCTGCCCATGGGAACACACCCTTTAGTATTGTACTCCTATGAAAAAGGGTGCTATCTGATGCAATAGTTCTGCTTTAGAAAGAAGCAGTCCTTTACTGATATCCTACCATAAGATACTCACAAGGATTAGAATGTGACAATAAAAATAATTGTGTATGCTCTCCCCAACTCATGTGATGCTGCCAATCAGAATCAACATTTCCCCTTACAAAGATAAGGATATATTATACATCTATTTTTGCAATACATGACATATTATGTTAATTAATTGCAATGCAGATGCAAATGAAGATTTGAGACTATCAACAATGTTGACACTTAGTAAGTCTTCATTCATTGGCAAATAAAGTACAATAGTTTGAGGAAATAAATAATATATTTTATATAAATCTGGCAGAAATAAATGTTTTAAGTCAGGTATCCGCTTTACAATGGGCTAGTCATCTGTGAGGTTTAGGTGATTGAACCAGAACACTTATTTATTTGGGTTGTGAGCTGTTAATTCTGTTGCTGAGAATGCTCTGCTGCTCGTGAACATATTCTTTCATGTAATGGGATGTTATGTCACTCAGTTCCTCTGAGTGTATATCCTAGTACATATAACTGATTCATCAAGGGGAGCCTATGGAAATTCCTATTTTAGTATAAGGGGGGGAAGCACATTTGAAGTAAGCAGTAGGGTAACACCACTATTTGCTGCTTAGGAAAGCCCATGCATAGTAAATCAGCCTTATGAATTTCACTTTGTTCCTGTTTTGATTATTAAAACATAATATTTTTATTTTTTACTTTTAATAAATGCATAACTTGTTTATGAAGACACCATTTGGTCTCAATACATTCAAATACAGATTTGGACAAATGCATGGAATCAATTTGTCCAGGATTTGTACCAACACCAAGCAAGCGCGACAGTGCGGAGGCAGCAGAGGTCATGGTCAGAAGTTTGGTACCTCTATGGCATAAATCAGGTACTGCTGTCAGGTGCCTCCTCCCATTGCCTTGGCTTTCACTCTGTCCCATGCCATAGCTTTCAGTCACAGGCGGAACCAGACTGCAGAGTGAGCAGGATGAAAAAGAACACAGGAAAAGAAAAATATTTCTCAGCTGAATCAGTTCCTGACCTGGATCAGTAATACGACTGCACAAACTGCAGTGCCATTGGAGAGGGAGAGAATAGCAACTCCCTAGAGTCACCAAAGAAATAAAAGTGAAGACTTATGCTGAAGGACTTGCTTTGCAGATTCCTTTCAGACTTGTATTTCTTGTTTTTACTTGTGTGGCTTTTCTGTTCTGTTGTTTTTTTTTTGTTTTGTTTTTTTTTTTTTTTTTTTGTTTTTGTTTTTTTTTTGTTTGTTTGTTTTTTTGTTTTGTTTTGTTTTTTGGGGTTTTTTTTGTGTGCTTTTTTTTCATTCTGACACCTAGTACATTATTGAGCTAATTGTATTGTATTTCATGACTTGGACTATGTCAGTCCCCACTAGGTCAGATAAGAGCTGACTAAATATCAGTTAAACATCAATTTGGTGGACAGACTTTTTTCTAATCTAATGTTTTGTAAGTTCTGCTTCAAGCTGTGGTCTACCTGTTGATTTAAAGCTTGTTTAAAACTATTTCAAGAGAGAAAAAGTAAAAACAACCAATACTTAGCAGCTTGAGTGAGAAGCTATGAAGTTGTCAAAAGTTATATCACAGTAATTCACTTTCATAAAGAAAACAGACCATACTAATCTAAAAGATTCTTGACCTGTGTTTCCTATAATACTTTTCAAGATACTATATATGACTTGAACTCTATCTTCTGCCATGAAATTAATTTAAGTATTTTACCTAATAACTTTATCTGAAATTATGACAGCTTAACATACGAGATTAAAAGAAGGGGTCTATATCTTTCAGCAAACAGTTAAATATGAAGCTATCATGAAGCAACTCAATTCCTTCGTTTTTATAAATGCAATTGCAGAATAACTCTTCTTGCCTTAGGATCCTATCCACTTTCCAATTCACCACAATGTGATACCATTAAAAAAATAGCATGTGAATTTTGTTCATGTTTTACATCTAACCTATCTTTTACTGCTAGATTAGCCAGACACTTCTCTCCTTAACAAAACCACTGACAATAGAGCACTAAGTACACTCTTCCATGGCAGCACTGCCAATTAGAACTTGGTTGTAACAGTTACAAAAAAAGACAGCATGAAATAGATAATTAAAATCTTACAACTACCAGTACAATAAGCACCACTGGATATATTACTAAATTCATCCAATGTATCTATATTAATGCTGAGGCAAGTTCCCTGGATTATTGCTAGAGATAATGCTGTTCAGACAGGAATGCGAACACATGGCTTTATGGAGCTGCTTAAGATACTGTATTTCACATATGCCTGAAGGGGATTCACCAGATGCATTTAATTGCAGATCACAGTAAGAAGATAAAGCACTCTAATCTGGAAAATCAAATTAAAACACAAATACATTCACACTACGGTCACAGAATTTTAGAATGGTTTGGATTGTAAGAGACCATAAAGATCATCTAGCTCCATCTTCCTGTGCTATGGGCAGGCTAGATCAGGTTGCCCAAAGTCCCATCCAAACTGGTCTTGAACCCTTCCAGGGATGGGGCATCCACAACTTCTCAGGATAACCAAATCCTAACACACAATATATGAGTATACTTTTAAAAAATTCTACTTTAGTATCTAATAATTGATCTATTGCAGATCAATTATTTTAACATTATCAAACAAGGCTATTATTTCAGGATTTTCTTCATAAACCAAGTCAATTGCCAGAAAGCTGAAAATAAAACAAATCTAAGCAACAGACCCGCCCTGTGTTCAGCCTCAGATACATGCTTCCCTTTCTCCACCTTGAAGTCTTCCCTATACATAAGATCCTGACTTTTAACATTTGCAAGTTTCCCCACACAATTTCTGCACTAGGGGTGAGACTAGGGGTTTGAACTACATACCAGGATCCTGAGAAACACCAATGTGTGCCCTTTCATACCTATTTGTCTAGAAATTCCATGTATAAACAACTTGAATTCTGTTTAAGAACGTCTGGAGTCCTCCTCAATACTACAAAAATCTCAAGTTCTACTTCACTGAGAAAGATAAAGAGCTATCAGAGTTGCATGTACTTCTCTCAGTGAAGCAAGTAAACATGGATTCAAAAGCCCATGGCCTGGAATAACATTAGTTCAAGTTCCTGGAGTAGAAACATACTGATACTTGGCTGAGTTATTCTCCATCCCCGCTTGTAGCTGTTTGAGAAAAATCAGCCATCTCAACATCTACTTCAAGTTCCTGTAATTCCTTACCCTTCCACATACACAGTTCAGACCAACATCTGTGTTGAATAAGTCTCAGAAGGGGTTGTTTCTTGAGAAATTATAACATGTACAGTATTACAGACAGTGTTTTGCAGGAGGGGTAGCTCTTCTATTTTTTTAAATTTTGCATGAACAAGCAAGAAATCCTGATACCCTAAGTATTAAAGATAATTGGACTTTTCAACAGATTATTTTCAAATCAGAATCTTATACTATACATACTACCATTCCTCTAAGATTAATATCTCTTTCAGGGCTTTCCTTCACCAGTATAGTATACTAATCAGTTAGCTTTAATAGGAATCCCAGACTTTACCAACTCATTCTTTCTTTCCAGACTTAAATTTAATTTAAGAAACTACACAGCAAATTCATAGTGGATTATTGCTGTATTAATGATTATGAACTTTAGAACTGAACACAAAATGAAGCACAAGACTATACAAATTGTATCTGTATATCCCAGACTGCAGTAGATTTCTCTTGCCATTGTTATTAAATATATTTTTATTTATCCTTCTGTAATGAATACATAATGAAAAGGATTCAATAACATAAGTAGCAGCTGCATCTTGAAAGGTTACACAAATGCTACCCACAGAGATGCTATAGAATATGTAATACAAACAAGATACAGCCAAAACTGATTATCATATGAATGACCCTGCAGAGTTAAAAAACCCCCAGCAATGCATAAGCAGAAAACCATTAGATTTTATTACTGCATTATGACAATGGTGATCCATAGACTGAGGTTTTACAGACTACACAAGTGTAATCAATTGTACATCACCCATTTACCAGTACAACCCAAAAGTCAGGGAAGACAAGAAAGTAATTTTGAAACATTCTCTGCACTTCAGAGCAACAAAACAATCCCAAAGGTGCACATATGAAAAGGGTTAACCCATGACATCACTCTGCATTTCCTTTGAAAGTACACCCAATTCTTTAGAGATGTACATAAGAAACACCTTTCCCCGCTCAAATATTATATGATCCCTTCCAGATTCTAAGCCTTACCAACACATGGTTTGCATCTATTAATAAACATCAGATTAGTACATCAACCTCTTTTTACATGCCTCAGTTTGCTTGTTCAATTCATTACTGTCAACACTGAAAGGAATGCAAGTTCATTTATTACTGCTATTACTTCTACTGTTCACTCGTTTCATACTGTATTATACTGGTGAAGAAACTCCTATAGATCGTCATGGCATTTAAAACATCCAGAAACAGTATCTCGATGCCTTGCTTAATCACATTTTGGATGTTCTGCAGCCATCATAATTTCCAGTGAATAATATTCTTTGTGGTGCATACTAATTTACGCTGCTTAGTCCCTTAATCCAGACTCCATTTCAATACAATGACTACCAAAAGCTAAAATACCAAATCTATGAACATGTGCCCCAGAGGTTCTGAGCCTCACTCACCTGTGGCTGATTATTCTATGCTTAAAAAGATGTGGCCAGAAAGCAGGTGTGAGCGGAGGAGTTACACAGCTGCACCATAAGATGCAGGCTGCACACTGTACTGAGCACACCTTGCATAGTATGGCATCAATTTGTCCTGACACTTCCAGACTTCTGTACCTCTCCAAGATCCTGTTCCACTTGCTTTAAAAAATGAAACTAAGCATTAGCTAACACTTAGGGTAATAAGGAAGTACCACACCTTGTGGAAAGGCAATCCTACAATCAACTACATTATGATTCGAGGATTCTTGTAAGGTATCTTTTGGTACTCACCATCCAAATAAGATAAACTAAATTCTGTACAAATCACAGCCACATCAGTATCAAACAATTAACCTGAAAAGTTAGACAAGAATTCTTAGATTTATACTGGAAACATCAGAAGTGGGCAGTCTACCCCTTTACTTTACAGTACTAATTACCCCTTATGCAAGCTTATAGTCACATAGCAACTTGGTGGTAACTGCCTTTGTTTCAAGAATATTGATAACTAGATTATGAAACTACTGATTCAGTAAAAATAACATCTTAAAATAAAGGACATGTCAGTCAAGTTACTCCTATTCTAGGAGTAACTGTGTGTACTCTGAGTCAGATTGCTTTGACAGATAAAGCACATAGTCACGAAATAGCTTGACAAAGTTGCATGTGCCTATATTAAGTTTTCAGAATTTTATGAATATCAATTCCATCCAATTCTTGAGATGTTTGTAATATGCTCAAAATGAAACAAAGCCCATGCTTTAAAAAACATTTCTATAACTATAGGAAAACAATTTTAATATCAGCCCTTAAACAGGGCAATTTTAATAAAAACAATTTTAGTATCAGCCCTCAACAGCATTCCTGTTATGAATTAAATTAAATTTTCTGCTTAGGCAGCACTTAAAAGCAGAAAGAATTTTCATTTCTTCTATTTTCTATATACATGCAGATGTTTGACAAACTGTTTTATTAACATACCACACTATTAAAGTGTTTTATGAAAAAATTTATAACAAATAGAGGAACTAGGTCTAAAGCTAATTTTAAAACATATGAAGGTGTATGTGTTGAATTCAGTTTGTACCCCTCTCTTCCATGTTTACTTAAGCCTCAGCACATGGACAATTTAATAGACTATTTGTTATACAAATAGTCAAAGAACTATTTGTAGAGAACAAAAAAGCTAAAGAGTCTGTAAATTCTCTTTTCATTGAGATTAATAGGCAAAAGAGAATGAAACATGAACAATAAAGCCAAAAAGCTTTCCTAGAGGGAAGGAGACACTTGAACAGGTGGAAAGGAAGCCAGAGCACAGGCACAGAAGTCTACAGCTGAATGTCAAACATTTAAAAGAATGCAACACAGTTGTTTCCAGCACTCCATCCCTACAAATGTTTCCTAATGAACACTCATTAACAGACAAAAATACAGCTCTACAAGGCTGCTCTAGTAATCATTATTTCTTCACTATTCTGTGAGCTTCTTACTTTTTTCAAAAAGTTTTAAAACCTAGCTCTATGGTCAAAAAAAAATCCAACCATTTTTTAGGAACAGTTTCTCTGCCCTTCTGTTATGTGCAGAAGCTTCCTGCACAGAGCTGACAAGCAACTCCTAGGACTGCTTTAATAAAATATTGCACAAATCGACTGAACACCTTTTGATCCCCTATTAGACAATCACTGATAAAACATGGAGTTCACAAAACTTGCCAGAAACATCAAACATCCAACTGAAGTGCAGACAAAGTGTTCAGGGAAAATAAGAAATAGAAATTATGCATTCCAAATGA
This sequence comes from Vidua macroura, assembly GCF_024509145.1. Taxonomy (NCBI): domain Eukaryota; kingdom Metazoa; phylum Chordata; class Aves; order Passeriformes; family Viduidae; genus Vidua; species Vidua macroura. Next base: position 29,250,758 of record NC_071576.1, on the reverse strand, counting down.
TTCCTCCTGAACCTGGAATGAAGCCAAGTGATAGCATATCAAATTTTCACGGAAATGGCATAGCGGAAGCCTGGGTTCACAGCTGCAGCAGGATTCTAAAAACAAAAGGAAAAACAAAGGAAAACAAAAATATGGTCCAAAAGAGCAGATGAAGTATTGAAAATTAAGAGCTTGACTTCAAGATGGAAAAGCCAGAAAGCAGATTCTTTAAAAAGAGCAGGAAGATAAAAGGGGATGGAATAATCACATGAGGTTAACAATCAGCAACATTACTAGTGTGTGTTAGGAACAAAAGAAGTTGGCATAAGTAGAGGAGGATTAGTGTTATGTTTTGTTTGAAAAAAGGATAGATTCTTGCACAGAGCTGGACAGCTGGAGATTGAGTTAAGCAGAACTAGCGCCAAGTGGACAATGGCTTGTTACTAGTGAATATTCACATTCAGGAAGGAAGTGCGCAAAATTAAAACAAGAATTAAGTTGAAGTGAAACAACTATGTTTAGTCACTGAAACCTTTCCAAGAAGCAATAGCCATGGCTAAATAATGCAATTAATTAATCATAAAGAAAAAGGCATATTTTAGAATTAGAAGTAACAAACAGAAACCTTGCCAAAGTAAAACGTTGACAAATCAGAAGACTAAAAGAAGTTGTCCACAACTGATTTGTTTCAGAATAGGAGCTACTCACAGAAAGAGGGAATTTCAAACATTTTTCTCATCTTCTAAAGGCATTACAGATGTGCAAAAAGGAGAAAGACATCATGAAACAAAGCTGATCGCCCTAAATTATGCAGGTGTTTTTTTAAAGAGAGAAAAAAGTAAATTGAAAAAAAGAAATGCTGTTTGAATAGGCCCACATTAAGCAGACCTGAGAACCATATGAAACCCTTTAAAGAAGTGACTGAGCTGAAACAGTGAGAAACCACGGGTTATGGATAAACACAACAGAAAAAGCAGAACAGTAGATAGTCACAGATACATGCACTTTTTACAAGATTTTCTAGACATCATTAAATTTTGAGTCCAAAGCAGCAGTACACCTCTGGTCATTCAAGTCTTTGAGACTGTGCTACCTACCTAAATGAATGGTTAAAACACTATTCTTGACACCATTTCTACTTGTTTAGGCTGCTGCTCTGGATAATTCCAGCAGACAGTCTGAACAACACCAGTGCCTCACTACACACTATTTTTTTTTTTTTATATTAGTTAACAAATAAAGGCTGGACCAGATGATTATTAGTCTCCTTTCAACCTGGGCTGTTCTGTCATTCTCTGATTAGTGTAACATAAGGACTGAAAAATTACTAAAGAAGGAAATATTCTTATCATATTTAAAAGGCAGTTAAAGTCTTTAATGAAAAGTTCTTTCTCATCACATGGATCACAAAGCCTCACAACCATGACGTACTTTAGACGTACTTTAGACATACTTTAGTAAAGTCCATACTTTACTTTCGTAAAGACTGAATACAGCCTCATACTTTAGTATCTCAGTACAGACTGAAAGCCCTAACTTGCAAAATGGCAACATCATGTTCCAACACATCATTAGAGGCAAGAGAAGTATGTGGTTCAACCAGCTTGTGTAGTTGCATGCATTTATTCTTTCTGTTCTGTTCCTGCCCTCCTCACCCTTCTCCCTGGCCAGAACAAAAGCTATTTGACCTAAGCACAAAAATATTTTATTGGGATATATCAGATTCTAGCTGGAACACAAACAAACCTCACTCTTAGTTAAAAATGATACAAACACAGATCACAGAATATATCCCTGGAGATGTGAAAAAATGACTGGACATGGTGTGCTACAATTTAGCTGACAAGGTGATGACTGGTCAAAGTCGGACTCAATGATCTTAGAGATCTTTTCCAACCTAAATGATTATGTGATTCAATACTTCCAAAGTACAACACAAAATCCAAAGGCAAACTTGCTTACTTTTTATCTCTGGATGGTCAGGGGAAAACAAAAGACAAAAGGAAAACATACTTTTTAATTTAAATTTTTTTAAAAACTTATTTTGGAGTCCAGATGAATAAAATATTAATTGCTTTATCAGTCAATCCATACAGTGGTTTATCAGTTTAGACTCTTCCTATTGCCACTGTAAAACCCTCCCTTTTTCCAGTTCCTAACAAATTTCAAAGCATCTCCTCAACCCATTTTCTGTTCCCCATAGCTAAAGACATTTTTTGTTCTTTTGTTTCCCAGCTATCTTTCATTACAGATTGAACACTGGGCAAAAAAGCAGCATTCCCTGAAATGGTACAGCTGAAGGATTGTTTGCACATTTGTACAGCAAACTTATGTGTGCTAAACCTAAGAAAACTATTCTTAAAAGAAATCATGATATGTGAGTACAAAAATAAAGGAGAACAGAAATTATTCCAGAACTCTTAAGAGTTCTCTACCTAGATGTTTTCTTTTGAAGTAAATTCAACAAATTTCAGCTGCCTAAAATAGTACTAAAATAGTACTCAGATAGTATTCAAGACAACTTTAGATATTCCCACTTAAACAGCCAAGTTTTCTTTAGCAATCTGTCATTAATGCAAGTGAATAAATATAATGTATGGAGGTTGAAATCTTTTGTTTACTTCAGCTTCCAATTTTTTGCCTCACTCAGAAAAAGCATACTTTGTGTAAATGCTTTAAATACATGTTGTAAACACTTCTCTCGCTAGAAATAAGAGAATATTCTTTAAACAGTTCTATTTCCTTCCAAGTCATTGATCCAACCACAGCAAACTGCTCTTGCCATTGCTATGTGTATTCCACACTATCTGTGTTCCACAGAGTGACATGAGGCACAAGTTTAAGAAAACTAACACAGCAGGGGCTGCTATCATATTATCCAGGAAAAGCATTTACCAGTTATTTCATCCAGCAAGACGTTTATGTTGCAGCTTCCCTTCCAGCTGAGCCTCTCAAGACAGGTCTAAGTAGACAATATGAAAAGAGAATGAAATGCTTAATTTTCCAATAACTATTTAGAATTAGGGGCTAAAAATGCCCAAAGAACTTCACTGCCTGACAAGTATGTTCCACAATGTTATAGTTTTCTCAGGCTCAGACCCTAAAAAATTTCACCCAAATTAAATTTTCTTTAAAACAGTAACATTAGACAATTTGTAGGGCTTTAAATTTGTCATTCCCTGAGGCTACTGAGAGTTACTGTGTGCTGCTGAGCTCTAATGAACAGAAAAGCAGCTGACTGGGTGTGCCAGACTTTCTCTGTGAAGTTGTTCCAGCTAAACAGTTACTAGAGATTGTTTTAACTTGGACTAATGGGTAGGCTCCTCCCTGATACAAGGCCAACAAAACTTTGCATAGTTTATATTCTCTCACAGCCTCCCCACCCTTCGTATGTTGTTTTTTCCTTCTTGTTAGGATATGCATAATCAGAGTACAAAAACAAGTTACTAAAAATCTCAATGTAAGTAGGCTGGAGGAAAAACAATGCCTGCTGTAAATGCAGAGCACTTATTCACAGGAGCACATATATATGCATACATGAGAATATGAGCTTGTTTTTATTGCAACAGTCTGAAACGTTCAGCTATTATAACAGTGAGGGACAATCAGACAGACTTAGTTCATTAACTAATTCCCCCCTACTGTGTTTTTCAGGTATCTTGCTACTTAACTGGTACATGAGCTCCTGTGGCAGCAGTTTGCATAAACTGGGGGATACTGGCGAAACACACCAGAAAATCAATCGTCAGTTCTGATCTGTTCTTTTTCAATTTTACTTGCTTTAAAAGGATTATTTTCAGATTAAAGTCCCAAACAGAAAATATTTAGACATCAGAACTGCATTATTAATATTTTTCTTTGTCAAGGCAACAATAAAATCTACCTAATGATAGAGAAGCTTGATGTAGTACTCTGATCAGCTTAGCAGTTCCTTTATTAAGTATTTCTTACGTGCTGCTCTGCACTGAAAATTATTTGATAGTACAGTATTTAAAGGCCAGATGTATGGTGAAAACTTGCAGGATTTGACTCATACAGCTTGGAGTACTATAAAAGGATAAGATTTTAATCTGATATTTATCTATTAAAAGAGTCTGTAATACAGTAAGCACTGGTCAGGGAGAAAGAGAACTTCTAGTTTTGTTCACAAGATGATATTACTTCTAAGAGCAGAACTAGACAACAATCAACAGAAATGCTTTCTGAAATACAACATCAAGGGAACATTCCAGATGTTTTCTGCCCAGTATGATTCAAGTTCAGCAATCCATAATGCAGTGAGTCAGGGTATTATATATACTACACTCCAGCACTACAGAAACTAAGAAAACTGTTTGGAATGAATCCTATTGCAAAGCAAAACACAGCAGTTTTAACTGTTATGGTACCACAAGAATATCTTCTGCCAAGCTAGGAATGAGGGGATACTCACACAGGTCTTATGTGCATGGTTGCTGTACTTCAACTTAAAGGAAGAGTTACCATGGAAATTTGTTAAGTAGAGCCTTTACAGCTCTGCATTTTTATCACATACAATATAGCAAAAAACCCTGCCAAAAGCCTCACTTGGACAAAGAATGAACAAACTATTTCCAAAGACATCATGACATTCAAACATTTTAACCTGGCATTAAACTTGATACAAGCATCTGCCATGTTCTGGGATAAACATGGCATTGAAATACATCATCACCACTGAAATAAGGTGCTGCCAGCTCTTGAGTACAAGTAGCCAGCACAAGTAATTACAAGAAATGGATCAAACTCTACAGAGGCCCCATTCTCTTCTGAACATGGAGGGGAGCGAGGGGGTCTGCAACATAACTATTTTGTGTAGTAATTGTCACAGCAATTTTTGCAAACCTCCATGAAAAAAGCCAGGAAGTCCTACTACTAATCTCATCAAGTTTCTTTTATGACGAATGAGGCAACAAGCAGCTCCCAATGCACAACTTCCAGTATACAGTTTTACAATCAATTTGTTTTATCCATAAATTTTGCTGCATCAAAACTGTCTTTGTATTTATGAATATTGAATTTATTCCTTTTAATTACTGCAAATTTACATACGACTGAATAAACAGATCACAAATGCCTCACATTTCCCATCAAGTTTTCAGTGCCTTTGTTTTGCTCATATTTTTTTCTTTCTTGTTTTTCCAAGATATCTCATTTGAGATTTTGGAAATCTTTTCAAGGAGTTTATGTCTGGTTGAGGTGGAAGGAAAAATAATTTCAAGAGGTCAAGTCTGAATAGAATTGAAAGCAACATTAGTAACAGAAATTCTGTGTATTGACACATTTTAAAAACTGAAAGTGCCCAGAAAACGACAGAATCATTTAGATTGGAGAACACCTCAGATCACTAAGTCCAACCTTTGACCGAACATCACCATGTCAGCTATGCCACGGCACTAAGCGCCACATCCGGTCATTTCTTTTGAACACCTCCAGGGATGGCAACTCCACCACCACCCTGAGCGGTTCATTCCAGTGTTTAAGAAACCCCTGTTGTGAAGAAGTTCCTCCTGATGTCCAGCCCGAACCTCTCTGGCATAGCTTGAGGCCATTTTCTTGTCTTATCACTGGTTGCCTGGGAGAAGAGGTTGACCCCCACCTTGTTACAACCTCCTTTCAAGCAGTCGTAGAGACTGCCATCTTGCTCCATCTTCCTTGAGCATCCTTTTCTCCAGGTTAAACAAACACAATTCCCTCAGCTGCTTCTCATAGGCATTACCCTCTAGAACCTTCACCAGCTTCGTTACCCTTCTCTGGACATGCTCCAGCACCTCAATGTCTTCCTTGCAGTGACAGGCCTAGAACTGAACACAGGACTTCAAGTGCAGCCTCACAAATGCTGAGTACAGAGGGATTGCTGTGGTCCTGCTGCCCACACTGTTGGTGATACAGACCTGGCTGCCATTGACCTTCTTGGCCACCTGGACACACACTGGAACATGTTCATCCAGCTGTTGACCAGCACTCCTAGATCCTTTGCCACCTTACATCTTCCTAGCCACTCTATCTCCAGCCTGTAGTGCTGCCTGGGATTCTTGTGCTCCAAGTGCAGGATCTGGCACTTGACTTTGTTGAATCTCATCCCATTGGCCTTGGCCCATCAATCCAGCCTGCCCAGATCCCTCTGCAGAGCCTTCTTGCCCTTCAGATGATCAACACTCCTGCCCAGCTTGATGCCCAGCCTGTAATCTGTCTGAGGAAGCACCTGATCCCCTCATCCAGATGATAAATAAAGGTATTAATCAGGACTGGGTGCAATACTGAGCTCTGGGGAACAATACTGATGCACAGTAAACTGGTAAGTTTTATCAATCTGTTACAATTCTATTCTGAAGGATTTGAGGAAAAAAAAAAGAGTGCTAAACAGCAGACACATAACTGCACACCTTTAGCTTGCCATTTAGAAAATACTTTCTGCACATGAATAAGATCAAGTAGGGTAGTGGGAGGATGCACAGGAGCACACATACATTCCTCCTCCACCTTGAGAAAAAAAAAAAACCAAAAAAAAAACCAAAACACACCAATCTTAAGACTAAATGCTTTCAAATACATAATTTTGTAGCTTTGCTGCAAAAAGATGCCCTCCTACACAAAATTCTTGTGGAAAAGGACTGGTTATATTATGTTGGACAGCTCAGAATCAGGAGGGATCAAAGCATCAAGACATATTAAGGATATAACAATAAAAGCATTCTACCCTCCAAAGTAGTTAATCATTTTCCCTTCTATTTCAATATATACAGAAAGATCAATAATGAAGAAGAGAAGGTTAATCTGGCTTCCACTCAAAATGCACCAGTTTTGTTTTTCAAAGACCCTTAAGAAAATATTTTAAAATTTCTTTTATAGAATGGAGTTTGAAATTTATTATCATTAGGAGCAACTGATATTTGACCATATAAAACTCCTTATGGGAACCCTGGAAAAATACCAGAAGTACCTAACAAAGACAAAGTATGTTCTAACAAAGGAAGGAAAAGAGTCTTGGTTGAGAACTATATTCAGTATCATAATAATTTATTATAAGTAGATGAAGGCAATTATGTTTTGACAGCTTAATATTAGCACTAGAAGGTACATGCTGTATGTCTATATTTAATAGATATTTATTTAGACACACAAAATACAGTACATGAATGTAACCATGCTGTGCGACAATTCGAACAACATCAGTGATTTCCATTATCCAACTTATGGCCAGTTTAAAGCAGTAAATATAGGCCACTGAGCACACAGCAAGAGGAGCTGGACATTATTTGCCCTACAGATACCTGAACTATTAAACCTTCACCTTAAAGAAGACATTACCAAGGTAAGATAGTGAAGAAAGAAGCTTGTTTGGTTTTTTCCTCTGCTCTGAAAAAAGGAATTTGAATTTTGACAACAAAACACAATACAAGCCTTGTACTGGACTCTGTTCAGTCCTTGCTGAACATCCTAGTCTGTTCAGCCATGATCCAGTCTGGGTCCATAGGGCTGGGCAAAGCACCACAACTGGCCTGCAGCTGTCTGCAAACAACTGTCTAGGTCAGAGCTTGCAGAAGACTGGACCACCATTTGGATGGTGTGCTCTTCTAGGCTGACCAAATCTCTTATGTCAGTCATGACCTTTTTTGTATAAATAATCAAATATTCAGTAGAGTCTGACATCTAAGTGGGTCAGATTGAAAGTGAATATGATGAACACTGAAGTAACATTCTCACAGCATTTAAACAGAGGGGAAAATACTCTTTGGTGAGTAGGCCAATGACCTATACTTCTGAAGTGACTGTTTAAGTATTTTATACTTAATTCAGAATTCTAAATAAGGCTAAGAACTATTTTAAAAATTATGTTTCAATTACGTAAGACAATGGTGACAAAATTAAAACTTAGACCTGATCCAATAACTCTCACTAGGTCTGCTAGTGTGGAGGAGGTGATAAATATCCACTTTCAGCTTTGAATTTCTTGTCTTTTCTCTGTGTTAAATCCTCTTTTACATTACAAAAAATCCCAGTGTTCATTTTCTCTGTTCTGCCTACAGCCACCCCACCTCTGTGTTTCCCATCTGTCTACTCCTTTCTTGTTCTTCTTCAACTAAATAATTCCTTAAAGATCTGTTTTGGCTCTATTTGCCAATTTAACTTGGCTAGCTCCAACACTAGGCTAGAAAGCTGCAGGTAACCCAGCTGCTTGGCTTCCACCAGGCTGTCAAGCAGTCTTGCTATAGGTTTCTTAGATTAATCTGTATCCCATTTCAGATTACAGGCTTTAGCTATACCTCTTTCAAGCATTAATGTTTACTTCTAACCATTTCAGTATTCAATATTTTAAATAAAAAAACCCAGTATACCAATACATACAATACTTGAAATACCAATAATAAGGAAGAATCTTCCTTACTCTCCCATCTTGCTTTGCTCAGTATTTGATTCTTCTAATGGTTCACTGTCCCATCTCTGAGGCTAACGGCCTCAGAGACAGCTGACAGCATTCTCTCTGCTCAGCATCTCTATCCACGCTTACAGAAATTCAAATAAACAGCTATGATAAAATGTCTTTTCAACACCAAACTTCAGTTCAGCACTGAAAGGAAAACATTTAACTCTGGTTATAACAATTTGTGTAATTTCTCAGTTTCAAAGTGAGCAGTAAATAGAAGTAGCTGTCACAGTGGCTGATGTATGATTTTCTGTAACGTATCTTGGATGAAACTACAACTAGACAAGATGTTTTATATTTATAGCCCCTAAGGATATAAGGAGTCAGTTTCTATTCTTTCAACTGACAAATTCTGTTCTAAAGAGTAAATTATCAAATTCCTTTCAGCAAAAGCCAAACTGAATTAGTCCAAGAAACTATGAATACACAGATATTCCAGTCACTTTGTTTACCTAATATATAGCAAACCTGGCAAAAATGGGACAAGAGTCAAAAGCTGATAAAGGCATTTCCAGGGAAGAGGTTGCAACACTCAGCACACTAAAGCACGTGTTGCCTGAAATGTAAATACAAATCCAGAGCTAGCCACCATTGTGACTGCTTCACTGTACACATTACATCAAAAAGGGAAGGTAATCAAGTGTATTCTGCTGTCCCAAGATACAATCCATCTTGGACTGTTTGGGGCACAGCTAATTTGCCATGACGACATTAACTTAACCTTACTAAACAGAAACTTTTTCTGTAACAACTTTGTGCTGCAACTAAAACCATTATTGCTTCGCAGCCATTAGGAATAGGCAAAAATTACAGTTTATCCTCATCACAATTTCTTTTAAAAACACAGTGGCAGAAACATGCACTCCCTAATGCATGGCTTTGTACATTAGATGATTCCTGACTATGTAACTAATTGCACTTGACCCTACTGTATTGCATAATCTTGCTGAGCAGACTGTTTGGAATGTGACATCAAACATAGCCAGGCAGTCCTCTCCCTACTCATTTTGTTGCCTACTGATATTACCAATCATACTGTACTCTCATAACAAACTATAAATGTATATGAGAAAACCTGGTCTCAGATCTGTGCAAAACCCCATGAACAGTGAGCCACATGTGAGGGTTCTGGCAATACCAATATGCAGCTTTTCAGTGTCTGCCACAAAGTAACTTTATTTAGATCCTGAATACTTCTTATCACAAGTGACAAACTCTGCTTAAGTCAGGACATCCACTATTTCTTCCTTACTCATAATATGCTGTGGCAGTAAAACAGTAAAAGCATTAAGACCATTCACTGTCTTAAAATCCATATTGACTGACACATTTGAATATGGAGTGGGGGAGCGGAAGGAGGGCTAAGTTTTACAGAATGGCAATTAAAAAAAAAAGAAAAAATCCACCTATTGAAGAGTTAACCTACAGAAAATTGTAAGCATAGGGCACATCTTTAATCGTGAGTGAGCAGATCTCTAACCTTTAATCATGAACATGGGTATCAAACACCTGTGTATCCCAAAACTTACTGCGCAGACCTAGAACATGATTGCTCTTTACAAGAAGACTTAGAAAAAAAACTGGACTGACTTTTGAAAAATAAGACTGCTGAAAGAAGGAGAGTTTAGCTTTGCTTAAAAGCATTAGTGATTGGAACATTTCTTTAAGAGTTGAGAGGCCTAGATTAGTTTCCCCCACCCCTTGAGAAGACTAAAGCATGCAATTCTTACATCCAGAGTATCCCAACTACAAGTCTACAGAACAGCCTAGGGGAATCAATTTTTAAATCCTTCCTTGAAGCTCTCTATGTGGGGAGAATGGCTGAGGTCACTTGGCTTGCTCAGACTAGAAAATAGGAGACTGAGGGAAAACCTCATGGTGGTCTACAGCTTCCCAAGGAGGGGAAGCAGAGGGTTACACATTGATCTTTTCACTCTCATAACCACTGATAGGACCTGAGGAAATAGCATGAAACTCTCTAAGGGAAGGCTTAGGCTGGGTATCAGAAAAAGATTCTTTATTCAGAGGGTGTTCAAACCCTTGAACGGGGCTCCCCAGGGAACTGGTCACAGCACTAAGCCTGGCACAGCTCACAAAGCATTTGGAAATGCTTTCAGACACATGGTGCCATTTTTGGGTTTACCAAAATGCAGGGCCAGGAGTTGGCCTCAATGATCCTTGTAGGTCACTTCCAACTTGGGATATTCTATGATTCTACAATGACAAGCAAAATACTCAGCTGTAAATGAAAGGTCTTCTGTTTTGTCTCACTGACCTCAGTATGCGTGTGCAATTCCGCTGCAGCTTGTGTTTTAACAGAAGTATTTGTACATATGTATCTGAATAGCATATCATGCAATATCATTCAATAAATGTACACGTTTTGGGCAGATGTGTGATGTGCTAGAACAGTAGTAGAGTCACTGAATTTCACCTCCTATGCTTTGAAAGTTTTAACATTATTTAAAAAAATAACAGCACAATTTGAAAGAGTCATGAAAATCTCTCATTTAGTCCAAAAATAATTGTACTCTTCTGAGAGTCATAGAACATTTCTTCTGGCCACTAGCTGTACTTCCAGCAAAATGCATACACTGAAAGGGAGCAACTGATAAGCCTAAAAATGCAAGTGACTAAATCACCCTAAAATACCAAAGATATTCACACATGCTCAGTTGGCAGACATTGAAACCTGGCATAAAAAATTACATTGTATATCACTTTAATGTCCTGAAAAGTTTATCCTTCTAAGAAATATCTTACTCTGACTAAGGAAAGACTGTTACCAAATATTCTATTTATTCATACTCTGCAGTTGTGCTATGAGAGAACATCTAGGCATTTTTAAACAATTAAACCACTTGTTCAACTTATTATAATATATAAACAGCCAAGAGCACATGGTTCTTCAAGATAAAAGGTCTAAGTGCTATAATTCTCATTACATTATGAAGATTGGAATCACCCAGCTCCTTATGGCAACAGACAACAGCTAATCAGTTAATCAAAGATAGACCTAAACAAATTACTGGATGTCAAAAGTCATTAAACTTACCTGACAGGCAGATATATGTTAAATATTCACCCTGACCCCCAGTAGCTAGAAAAGGAATCTTTTTTTTTGTTCTTCTTTTCACTTGAACAGCCCCCAGCATCCTTTCATCATGTGGGGCAAAAATCTCTTTGCTGATTGCAGATTTGGCATTCATTGTAGATCACAGGTATATAATAGACTGGTGGTGTCTAAAAATAAAATCATAAATATGAAACAATATTAGAAACTCTTAATTTATATCAAAGTCCACTTAACTTACTGAGGCATTAAAAACTCTGACCTTCAAAGAAAGTTTTTAATGCTTCAAGAATTTAGAAAATAATTTCATATTCTTAAAGGCAGAATTTTCAAAGTATTTAAGTGTCTTCACTGAAGTTGTTCACCACACTTCTTAAATTTGCTTATACTAGCTTAGATTATTTTGGGCAGAAGCACCTAGCACTTCAGTATGTTGCAAAATCTTCTCAGAGAAACACCCTGTTTAACTTCATGCAGCAAAAAATGCTTCATTAATTCCCCCTGTGATAACAGAGGGCAACTCAGATCTGTGTCCCACATACACAGGGAAAGCACCGCAAGGGCATAGGGAAGGAGCACTGTGGTTGTGCTGGCACACAATAAGTCACATTTACGGAGGACAGAGACAGCATCAGACTTGGTGAGATTGTTCTTCAGGAGCACTGCTCCTGTGACAGCACTTGATTGCACAGCTCTTGCACCTCTTGCAGCTTTAGCACCTCATCCCCTCAACTCTGGAATTACTGACTGGGCAACTGCACAGGAAACCATGTCAGAGACACCATCGGGGTCAACGCAGACAAAACCACACCTCTACTTTTGGGCTGTGTAATTTTGACCCAGGTCAGTTCCTCAACGTGTTTTGTAACAAAACAGCACAGTTGTCTTAGGAGAGACATTTGTCTCAGGAGAGACATACACGTTCGTAGAGGAAAAAAAATTATTGCAGAGAACAGGGAGGGAGGAGGGAAGCTGCTTAGTCATGCACATCCCAAAAAACAACCTCATCACAGCTTGCAGAAGAGCCTAACTAAAGGAGGGAGAACTCAGAGGGCACATTAGCAGGTTCTTGGTATAAGCTGTAACTCCAATTAGTTCTGCACTGATGTCTTCTAACACATACACAGGACCCCATTTATGGAAACTACTGAATAACACCTTTAATTGTTCCAATATAATGACACTCCAATGCACATGGATTAATTTACACATTTCTGTATTACTAAGACTTTCAAGCTGTCTTTTTGACATCCTTAGCTTTCTTAGTATGAAGATGATTATACTCAGGCCTGAACTACCTGATTATTCTGCCTGTGGGATCATTTGATATTTGCCAAAATTTAAAATAAATGTAAATAAACTACAGTCAAATTAGATTATGAAACCAAGAGTGTCATAGATCCTTTTTTTTTTGTGTGCATACTACCAGCAAAGTAATTGCCTTAACACTTTCAGTCTCAATGTTTTATTAACACTATTTATGACATTCCCTTATCTTAAAAAATGGGAAAATTTTAAAAAAAAGTACATGTGAGACAGCACAACTTCATCCAAACTGAATTCACCACCTGCTAATTTTGGGATGCAAACAGAATCCTGTGCCAAAATGATCTGTAACAGTATACCTCAGTTAACCAACACAGAGGTATTTGAATTCTGACATGTTTTTACATCAGGTCATTTTACATGAACAAAAGTGAATTACATTTAAAAATTGTCTCAATCAAAAGAAAAATCCAGACCAATTTCAAGGGAACAAAGAATGTATAGCTCCTGACAAGGTGTGATCTCATAAGTCCCGATATCTTAGCTACCTATCCTTTAACAGTGAATAAATCAACATGAGAACAGAATCAAAAGAATAAACTTACATGGTAGTTACTTAGAAAAAAGTTGTGAAAGAAAATGCATTGTTTTCACATTCATCACATACTTCTCTCTTCCTCTGTGTTATAGAAATATTTGCAGAGTACATCATACCAGCATTTAAACTGTTGGGACATTGCAAGTAGCTTTGGGGTTAATTTCTTTTTTTTTTTTTTTTTTTTTTTTAATTCAAGGCCACCGTTAACTACTACAAATTTAAACACATAGACCTCCTCCTGACTGAGCTAGAGACTGATAATCTTTGCAAAACCCAGACCTTCATGTGCCTAAAGAATTTTCAATGAATAGCTTTTTGGGAAAACACACAGAAGTGCTATCAGGTTAAAAGACACTCAAGTGACTTTCAACTGAAACAGTGCTTTCCAGATTGCAATGATCTGATGCTGTTAATTCTGAAACTGAGTTGTTGAACAGATGTTTTCAGACATTTTCTTAATGGTCACGGACTCTAAAATAAGATAGGACTTCAAAAATTACTCAGGGATGTAAAGTCTTCCTGGATTAAGAGAAGATGCAAGTTTTTCTTACCTACAGTATCATAAAATGTTAGTGGTTTATTGCTGCATGCTGCGACTGGCTTTGACATTAAGCTGGTTTTGTATACATCTACCAGAATCTGTACACAGACACAGTAGATACCTGGACTGTGACCAGAACCTCCAACTAAAGTGTGGACTCCTGGCTTCAGAGAAGGTGACCCTTCTGTTCCCAGAACTTGGGTTGACAACAGCTCCAGAAGCAATATTCAAACAATTAATCTAACACTGTGTACTTGACACAACTGCCAAATCTGATGTGAAAACTGACACTAACATAAATCCCAGAAGCCTGTTTATCTAAAGAAGAAAATAACTAACTGTGCCTGTGTACAAACAGACTTCTGAGATTGAGATGTCAATATAGTTTAGATGAAGTTGTTTTTCATAGGTCAAAAAATCAGCAGCTGAATTAAAGTAGGCAACCTTCTCCTATGCACTAGTAGATGCATGCAAAAGACATCTGTTTAAATAAGTAAAGCCTTCCAGTGCTCCTTGTTTTCACAAGTGGAGATAATACAATCTCTGGCAGTTTTACTTAAAAAAAAAATACATACTTCCTTACAGAACATGAATAAGTCTCATTTTTCCCATTCTCCAACAAAATCCCTCTTTTCATTAAAAAAAAAAAACCCAAACCACTGCCTGTACATGCACAGCTTCATGTTGTATATGCATATTTCTTTGCACAATAATGTTTTCTCTTGGTGCACATTCCAGGACAAATTCAAAACATCAGCAGTTTCTACTCAAGGCCCATATGAACTCATGCACTGGAACACAAACTTTTTCCTCCCATTTGTACTCAAATACAAAATAAAAAGCCTTGAAGAAACTTTGTTGGAGGATCTCTGAGCACTCTCAGACCATGCATTACTGCTTGCAACATTAACCCCTCTGAGGTAAGCGGAATTTAAAGGTTTCAGTAAACCTAAGAGTTCAGAGAGACCACATTTCCTACCTCACGTCCTTTGTTCCACATATTTACTTCCACTCAAATTATTATATTCATGCTTTTGGCTAAACAAAGACCCCATTTTTCTTCTTCAATTTTTCACTCCATCTACTATAGCATTATGGAACAGGATGTCAGCATTTACACTGTGCCCCCAGCACATGAAAGAAATACAGAGAGGGAAGATTCCTGTGTGGATTTGAAAAAGGGCCTGCAATGCGCTACTCATTTGCATCTTCTCAATCTTTCTCTACTACACTTCCTCTCCATTATATTTCTATCACTAAAAGCTCCCTCTGTGAACAGCTGACTTATTCCTCTAGAAGTATGTGAGGGATGAACAATTAAAGGCAATTTCTTAAAAAGAAGATTAAATAAAACCAGGATAATTAAGCTGAATCCTTAATGGATTGTTTAATAACAAAACAAACAAAAAAAAACCAACCCCCCCCCCCCCCCAAAAAAAAAAAAAAACTGGACAGTTTTCTGGTCAGCCAGAATCTCAGATGGAGATGGCTTTCAGGCACACAGCCAGCAAACAGCTAATTTATCTTTACACCCACATGTTTCATAGGACTCAATGCAAATAAGCGGAAAAAGGGGGATTTACAGTATCTTTGTTGAGGGTATAGGTATGCAGAAAAAAAACTAATCCTCAGCATGTAGAATTCAAATAGGAGTAAATTACAATACAAAGCAAGAGCTGGAAAAGGACCTAAAGGTTTCCAAAAAAAGGCAAAAATGTTCAGTATGCTAAGCCTGGCTGTTTTCAAGGATCTTTAGTTTAATTACAAACAGGGATAGGCTCACAGGACAGGCTAACCACTGAAATGCTGCCTGCAGTGTGCAATCATCTGAGCAACTAACTATTCTTGGAATAGTAACTCTAGCAAGCACTCAAATCTGCTTTTAATAAAGCCACTATCCTAAAAGATGACATCTACTTAAGGAAATCATTGCAAGACACTGTTGCCAAAAGAACAGCTTTTGCTATTGTGATAGTTGCCTGGTATTTACTTGCTGGAAGCATTTAAACTACTTTTAATATTACAGGTCATCTCAAATAACTAGTACAATTCTGAAAAAAGCAGAAATACATTTTAAACCCAAGGCAACTAATTTATAAATCTTTAAAGAACAAATATTAGAACATACAACTTTTAAAAGTTGGTTTGCAATACATTTATTAAGCGTACCTTTATCCTAGAGGAATAACCAAATTTCATTAGCTCTGCAAACAAGGATCAAATCAGATCAACCTTATTCTGAAACAGTCAAGGTAAAATCTTTAAAATGCTTGAACATAAAAAGTAAATCAGATCATCTTCTGTCATCCTTCTATTTTCAAATCTAACTTTGCTTGAAAGATATTTATTTTAATTAGGACAATAGCAGCAGCCACTGCAGCAGCCAGAAAAAATCTATTACTTCCTACTAACACGGGCATACAACTTTTATAAGTATTTACTGAAAAAACCTCAATCGTTCTCCGGAGTTATTTGTAGGCTGTCCAATTTATTTGTAGGCATTTCCAATTTATTTTTCCAAACAACCTCTCAGCCATGACTGGTTCATTTGAATAACGTATTAATTGCAAAATATGAAAATTACAAAATTGGAACTGTATTTCTAGCAGTTCAAACTAGAAACAAGAAATGTGTTTTCACTTACATATGTAATTACAAAATAAACTGCCCAATCAAGTTGAACAGGACATAAGCAGGCTTCAGAGAGCAGCAGCTCCTAAATCCAAAATTTGAATCTTACATGCTAAAGAACTTCTGTCTTTTAAGTGAAGCTTTTTATTGTATCCCACCTAATCCAAGACCAACACATGGAAGAATTCACTGTAAATTTGAAATAAAAGTCTTAACTTTGTTTTTAATCAAGACATTGTTTGATTATGGGAATTTAGCAGCGTTGTTTACTGAAACCCTCAAGAAGCCTTGTTTGAATCACTGAATTTCTCAAAAGCTCCTAGAATAAGCAAAAGAAACAGCAAAGACTGTACTGGCTACCATACTGTGTGGCCTGAGAACATGTGATGTTTTTGGTCAAGGAAAAAAAAAATAGGAAAGGAGAAGTGCACAGTAATAGGATCTTACAGTCAGACAGAAGCAGTAAATACCTCAATGCTTGACACATTTCTTCACCTGAGGCCCTGAGCATTTCCTATAACCTTTCATTACAATGGGAGGTGATTTGAATTCTGTGCAAGTTGTACAGACCTACAGATTTAAAGAGATAAAGAGCTCTAAATAAAATACATATTTATAAAAAGAGAGTAAAAAAAAAGGAAGGTACTTTTGAGTTTCATCTGTAACACAATCTTAAAAAAAAAAAAATACACCTAGAAGTTTGGTACACCTTCCTCTATCACCCTGCAAAAAACCCAAACATCTTACAAAGACAGATGATCAAGGACACCACAGAAAACCCATAAATGGGCAAATGAGAACCAGTCCCACTTTAATGTGGAAGTCAGAGCAGCTGCTTTCATTTTTGCACTCTGCTCTGCTGAGCAAAATACATACATAGAGCATCCTGGTAAGTGATACCTGTACTTCCTCAAGGCAGATGTAGCAAAAGCAGAAGATGCAGTATCACTTGGTTCTTTTGAGACTGTGCCCCTAAACTGTCTCCAAATGGTACAGAAAATTAAGTAGGAGGTGACATAAGAAAGCACCAGAAACATATTGTGGGATGGGTTGCTATATATTCCAGGTCATATTTCATGTTCTGAAAAGAAAACAGCAATTCCAGATCTAGAAGCTAATGTCCTAGTAAACAGTATCACAGATCTCACCTCACAAAAAGAATGTAATACTGAAATGAACCTAAAATACTGCAATCTGGGAAAATCCAACTCAAATATAAGACATAACA
Source organism: Vidua macroura (assembly GCF_024509145.1). NCBI lineage: Eukaryota > Metazoa > Chordata > Aves > Passeriformes > Viduidae > Vidua > Vidua macroura. Next base: position 29,232,996 of record NC_071576.1, on the reverse strand, counting down.
TTTCTGTACTGTGATTCTGTAGCTGCAGACCATTAGTAGATTGTTTTAAATAGGTGTGCAAGAAAACAAATATATATTCAAAAACTGCAGCAAATTAAAATTAATTTCTGCTTCTGTTTTCACAGCATTCTGGATCAAGACTATACTCATAAGAAATTAATAACATAATAATGCAAGGATCAGTGAACACTGATTCTTTCAGCATTTTCTGAACTGCCAAAAGCAGCTGTGTTCCCTAAATGCCCTCCCCTGGAAGCAGTATGAAAAGCTGAAGGTGTTTCTGAGAGTTGCCCCAGGGAGGCAAAGGCATCTCTGTGGAGGTGGTACAGCCCACTCCAGGTTTTTCTCAGTGAAGAGCAACAGCTAGAGACCCACTCAGATTCTCCTTGTAACAATCTGAAAGTCATTATTTCGAAAATATAAAAATTTAAGAGAAAGATGGACAACACCACATTAAACAGCACCACCCAATCTACAAAACTGTTTACCAAAAGTCAGTCAAGAACTTCTTGGGAAGACTGCGCTGGGGTCATCCTCTTAAAACAGGAACATTTTGAATCACACAGATTCACCAAGAAATTTAGGCACTACCAGATGTTATAATAAAGCCACAGAGAGACCAGATTTGCATTTGTAGAAATTTGCCCTCAGGACACTGGGACATTCACAACAGTAAGAACTATTACTGTTGCATAATAACATTGAAAATCATAGTCTTAAGAGGTTAGCTTAAGTCTTATGACCTTTCATTAGTGTTTAGATCTTAAGACCAGTCATTACACCCAAGCTTAAGACTTTCATTTGCAGGAGGGACTGTCACAGTTTCTTCTGCCATTCCTCACTGTTTTCTTCCTCCAAACACCTCACCTCTCTAGACTTTTTCCCATTAGCCTGCATCTTTTCTGCAATGCAATCCTCAAGTCTGGACTCACAGTTTCATTGATTGCACAAGAGTCAACTGAAAGAACTATTTGTTCGGTCTTTGGAACAGGCTCCTCAACAAGTGGTCACCTCACCAAGCCTGTCAGAGTTCAAGGAGCATCTGGACAATATCATATGCTTTAGTTTTAGGTAGTCCTGTGAGGAGCAAGGAGTTGAACTTAGTAACCCTTATGGGCCCCTACCAACTCAAGATCTACAGACTTCTATAAGGAGTGAATACTCCTTATACAGCTACTGCCATACATAGTCAGCAAAACACAAGAGCTTCAGTTCAACATCTACCATGTTCTTCAATCTTTTTGTGGGGAAGGAAAAAAAAAAGACATTTGACATCTGAATAACTAATTATTCCAACTTAACAGGGGATTTTTGTACTTACTGCTTTAAGGCTATTTCTCTTACTGTATAATAGTTTTACAGTCCAATTCTGTCTTTTAACACTTGCAGTTCTCTAGATTAACACCCACCAAAAGTCAGGAGGTACATTCTGTGTGCCATCACTTTGGACAGTTAAAATTGTTTGAGACCTAACACAGCTTCCTTTGACTCCTCCAGTAAGAACTAGAAAGATACCAACTCCTTAGAATACACTTCTAAATAATTTCTGGTTTTCTACATCTTATGCTATTTTCATATGAACCTTATTTCTTTAGTTAATCCAATGTGACTAATATCACATGAGACAGCATCAGAGGCACCATTAAAGCAGTTCTAACTTATTCACATGGCCTAATACTTTATCACAAACCCAATCAACTGGTCTGAAATTGCATTTGAGCTATTATTACTTGTTCAATTGTTTGTCCATATTTTGGCAAAGAAAAATCACTAAAAATATGAAATTAAAGAATACTGGTGAGGAGCAGCTATGTTCCTCGAGGAAAGGGGAACTAGTTGAAAGGACTCTAGTTAAGAACATGCACAGTTTCTTTCAGTAGTTTGTGTTACTTCTCATTTAACTTATGACCACCTCGAGCACTTGTACTGGCAGAAATTATTGATTTCATTTTGTACTTCTCTTCCTTATGACAGCATAAATGCTTCTGTGGTAGTGTAGTGAACTAGACGAGAATTAATCCAGTTTTAAGCTATCTTTAAAAAAATAGTGATTACTTTTGGTTTTACTCAGATCAAGCTCCCTGATACAGTGCACTCCACAGCTGTGTGTCAGCACACGGGAATGAAGTGCAGGTGATAAGATTAGGGCCCCCAGCAGTGTTAGTTTACAAGGATCATGAAATTATGCTTTAAAGAGAGAACCCCAAATGTCATGTAGTTTCATCAAATATTGAAATCATTGACTGAAGACATGGCATGGAGCCAATCTAGACAAAATTTTTTAAAATCAAACTTTGCCACAAAGAACCGAACTTACTAAAAAGTGCTAAAATAGGAGTTCATATGGGGCTTCTCCTTGATAAGAAAAAATGGGGCTCAAGATAATATACAATTTCTTGGTATACTGACTCCATTATTTGTTGGCTTAAACAGAGGAGTATCAAAAAGCCAGGCTCTGTTACACAGCTATCGGAACTGTTGCCTATAGAAATATACAAAACAAATGATGCAATGCTTTTACTGCCGTATAGCACCCATAACTACAACACACTAACTCACATCACCTATTCTATCAAGACATCTCACAGGAACCAGATTCTGACTTAAGTACTGATAATTGAAAAAACACATTAAATGGATTCATAATTTAGTGTACAGGTTGCCAGAGAGACAGGTTATTCATACAGCATCAGCTGAAGGTGTTTTAAAGAAAGAAAATATAAAACCCCACAAATTTTTTTTGAACAGCTGGCACATAGTACTCTTACCACTTGCTTTCTCCAACTAGTATAATTTAGTACATTCTGAAATCAGGTTTTACAAATCCTCCCAGCTCCATTTCCATTCCTCCTCACATAACTGATATTGGTACAAGTTGCAGTCATCCATTAAATTAAATATCCCAAAAGAGAAGGAGGGAACAAAATCAGGCCTCTCAGGCTAAATATTTTCAATTTTCTAAACTGCAACCTGCAACACCCAGATCAGGGAAAAAAAAAAAAAAAAGTTCCTTTATATTACTTTAATGTTGGGGAAAAGCGGGAAAAGCACAACAGCACAGTAATACACTGGGACAAGACAATAAAACATAACATCAAGGCGTCAAAGCATTTTATTCCATCCATTTAAGGTGAATCAACATTCCTCGTTAAGTATAAATAGTGGTTTTTTTCAATCACTCCAAATGCCTAAGAAGAAAAACTAACTGGCAAAATGCATAATGCTTTTAAGAATGAAATACATGTGGTTCTGGGGATATTAAAATCTCTAAGAGCAGACACACCTCTATGAACTACTACATTAATGTTTTGCTTGAGGGAAAACAAGCACTATGTAAAAGTAGTAAACCATCTGTTGGCAGTGTAATGATACTTTGTAGCAGTTAAATAAATAATTTTCTTTTTGGCAAATAACACAACCTGAACACATTTCTGACATGCTGCATGCTTCTTTCCAAGAATCTTCCAGCAATTACAAGCATCACTCACTTCAAAATGGGTGAGTTCAACAAATCTTGTAAAATTGCAGAGTGCTCTGCAAACTTAAGAAATTGCAAACAAAAATAAAATGGCCTCATCCAGTGTTTTGTTCAAGGGATATTATCATCTCAGAAATTATTAAAAATGTCATCCATGGCTTCTAGCCCCCACCGTGTTTGATAGCTGAGTTCTGCTCTCCTTACAGAATCGAGTTAGGAAAACCATGACTGCAAACAGACCTTGTACATTTGAAATTTATGGGGTTTCGTGGAGGTTTTTTGGTTTTTGGTTTTGGGGGTTTTTTGTTTTTGGTTGGTTGGGATTTTTAAGGATTGACCTGTTCAGTCTCAGAGAAAGCTGAGAAAAACTTAAAAAGGAAACTACTGGCTTTTCTTCTCTCCTCTCAAGTAAGTCCTCCTTAATTATTTTCATAGTAATAGTAATTTCCAATCAGTGATCAGTGGCAGAATTATTTTATTTTAATAGCTAGAAAGTTTCCATCAAACATGGAGATGGTAATGCAGAAATTTTGTCAAGTGATAGCCCCTTAGGAACAAAACAGTCTTCTTTCAAATTAAAAATATAAATAAAATACCCCTTTCACTCTTCACTCCTTGCAGGAACTTCTTAAGGTAGGGGAAGATTTCATCAGCTTTAGGGATCTGGACAAACCATTATGTTTTAGATTAGTATCTCTTACAGATCAGTGTGGTATTAATCAATGTATGGGATACCTGTTGCAGTTCTACATTAAATTCTGAGAACAACAGTATAACAGCACAGTGAAGGATGAAAGAACTATGGTGACCTAGATAGCCCAAGCAAACAAAAAACATCCTTCTCTATTACTATTATGTCTTTTTATATTTTGCCAAGGAAGAGACTGGAATGCCTTTATTTGAAGTAAAAGCATTAGGAGAATCAGGTCTGTTTTGCATGCCTGAAACCAAGACAATATGACATGAGGGTATGAGAAGTTGGACCAAGGAGTAACACCTACATTTGTTAGAAGCATCCTGTCCAGGGAGTGGGGACACAGCAAGACAATACAACACAAACCCCCTGTATCATTCACTTCATATATTTAGGAGTGGTTCTATCCTTATTTCACATAGCACTTAGACTTACAGGCAACAGGCATCTACCCATTTCATATGTCAAAGTAAGAGGGCTGTTTTAAAAAAAAAAAACTAAACCAAACAACAAACATGGCAAAATAGACAACGTATGTCTTCCTTTAGACAAATCCCAGAAGACACCAGCTCAATCAATGCATCAGACACCCAACTTAAATGTCAACCACAACTTTGCAATTAATAATTTATGCTGTCTCTAAAGAGCAGGCACAGCTATGGACCCTGAAATAACATAATCTCTCAGTATATCTTCACAGGCTTATGAAAAGGTAATTTTAGCACCAAATGCACACTTGATTGATAAATACACATTTTAAAATTGAGTGGCATTTTTAATTTTCCCCTATCAGATTCGTACGTATAGTAACTGACAATGTCCACAGCAACAAATCCTCCGCAACAATTCTGTGCCAAAATCAACTTCATACAGCCCACATCATATTTTACATGGCCACACCCCTAGATAAAATGGCATCCAACCAAAAGAACAAGCACGTATTCCATATAGAATTATGACTTTAATTCCACAAATACATTCTGCATCAACAACAGGAAGAAATATATTCCATCTTTAACTAAGACATCTGAATACAAGGTAAGGGAAAACTGACAGCCATGCAGCCCTGGTTGTGTTGTGCAGCCTAGAAAACAAATTCACATAGATACAGATGTGTTTATCTCAAATAATTCTTTTTCTACCATAAACAGCCTTATGAAAATCCTCCTCCTACGCAAAACTTCACCACCACTACACAATAGTAGCAACTCATACAATTGTTCAAGGACAGAAATTTCCAGTTACAGACAGGAGTACTGTTTCACAGAGAATAAATCTAATCCTGTCCTCAACCAAAAGAAGCTTTTCAGTAGTGGCTTATGCCAGATAAATTGTGGGATTTTGCCAAATGAAGGGGTCAACATCTTTCATCTCCCAGTATTCTCCTGATTCATTAGAACACTCAACCTATACTAAAATTTGCAGCTGCACATTAGTATCAAAACAGTGAGACTGTGGGTAGAATATGCACTACTCTTGGCAGTAATCTACACTTCACTAGGTTAATTCATTCTTCAAACCTTACCCTCATCTCTGCACATTCCTTTAGAACCAAGCCCTAAAATGACATTCTTAAACTTTATCATTTTTGTATTCTGAACTCATCTCAGAGACAATGATATCCTGTGTTACAATGAACATATAGACTCCTCTGCACAGTTTTTATCTTTTTCTTTCTTTACTCAACAGGACCCATAACATCTACTACTCCTAACACCATACTGTATTAAAAACTATTAATCTACTTTGCCTTTCCAATACAACAATCAACATAAGTAGTTAAAAGCAATTCCTTAATTCAGTAATTAACTGCTTACATACAGCACCCAGAAAATTTTATATGTACATCTTATGTTAAATCAAATGGTGTTTTTGCTATATGTTTTTCCTTTCATATATTTTGCAGACATTGTAACAACAAAACCCATAAAATTCATAAAAGTTATCAGTAGCATTATCTCCAGACTTGTAACTCCTCAAAACTACCCATCAAGAAATCAGCTACATTGAAAGAGAATGGTTAATCTAACAACATGAATGATTCAATCAAGCTTCACTTTACCCTTTACTTTTCATTTCACACAGTTAGTAGGTAAATAAACATGACTTTATAACCTGATACTTGGCCATTCATTAGACTTAATTACTCTAACAATTTACTTCAAACATAGTCATTTCATAATGGCTAACACGACAGGCAAAGACGCTTAAGAACTTACACAGGTGGCTTTAATTTCACAATAAACATTTACACTTCCAAAACCTAAAATATGCTCACGTGTTTAAGGTATATAAGAACTTATTAAGACAAACAACATACTTTGAGAAACTGACATTAAGGCTTATTTCTGTGTCTTGTTAATCCTCAGTGAAAACAGCACTTTGCCAACATTAAGTACATAATAAATGAAAAGCTCACTACATCTGCCTTAAAGCACTAGCCATCCAGATAGGCACCATGAGCACAGGTACAAGGAAAGTAAGATGTAGGTGAAAAATATGTGTTTGTAAAAAGAGTATGGGTACAGCCAAGAAACTTCAGAGTAATCCCAGCTTCTAGTGAAGAAGGAATGGGACACAGAGAATATCTGTTGAAATACCAGCAAAAATCAAGTACAATTCCAAGCACAAGACGCCCTTGATTTAAAAGCATTTGGCAAGTGACACAGTAACAAACTACTTTACCACAAGAGATTAACAAAGATGTCTTCGCATTCCAGGCAAAAGTGTAAAACTTCTTTTACCCACATAACATAGCCATCTCCTAGCAGAGAGCAGAAAGGACCCAAACTCTACCAGAAGAAACTAACTAATAACATAAGTTATTTGTAATAACTCATGGAATAACAGAAATATCATAGGTTATGATAAAAAGGGGAGGGGCAAAGCCCCACTTCTCAGAATGCTACGATGACACCAGAAGATAAGTACATTGCACTGGGAGTATATATCTTGTCATTTTGTTCAGCCTCCACAAGTCTCCTCTCATGCACTGAGGAAGATGTTTCTTGTACTGCAGGAACTCCTGTGCTAGTGGAAGCAAGCCTCTCCACTCAGAAGCACTGAAGGTGGTCCCCACAGGCCGTACTATGGAGTGTGAGCGTGTGTGGTGAAATCCAGGACTGGGCTTTACCACGCTGGACTACAGTTACGCCAGGGGCTGCCTAGATAAGGGAACGACAGAAAGACATGGGAAGCAATTCACTCTTGTGCCCTAGTAGCCTTGCCAAGGATAAAAGCAACAGTTCATGCTCCAAAAGTCTTAGGATAAGTCTTCTTCCTCAATTTCTATGCATCTAAGACATATTAACATACATAAAATAAACTTCAAAAATTAAAACTCCCATAGAAAATCCCACTCTAAAGAGGAAAAAAACTATGCAAGGGCCTTTCACTAATAAATGGAGCACAGGAGCCCACTGCTCAATGAGATTGCCATAGATTGTGATAGAGAATTTCAGAGTGAGAATATATGCAAGAGACATGGAGGCAGTGCCACTGACCACCAGTAATAAAATATCTGAAACGCAGGATCCAGTGGCTAAGGTACCCTTCTTTTAAGGGCCTGAGACTGGATCAGTTTCTATAAAAACCAAATTTATAGAATTTTATGAAGTGTCAGGAAGGAAAGTTCAAGTGCAAAGTGATTGTGCTAACATGACTGCATGCATTTCTGCCAACAAAATTACTGACTGTTCTCACCTTAAGAACTACAGAACCAAATCTAGAGAATACAGATGCAATAGCCTTGCTAGACAGTATTAAAAAACCTGCCACAACTCCTACAAAAGTTAGAAGGAATTAACTGAGTCAATTCAATTTGACTGAGCAGCAGTCAAAGCACTGAGTCACTTCAATTTCTTCTTGTAAGTAAATCATAGATAAATAGATATTTATTTATCATAGATAAATAAACTAACATTTCATAAATAAAACCTCAGAAAAGGCAAGTGCAGAAGAATACAGCTTCATTTCTATGACTATTTTCCATCTCCTAGTGCCACAATACAGTTTTTCAAGTAATTTACAGTTAAATTTTCTTTGAAACATTTTCTTTGAAACATTTCTGGACTACTTTTAGTCAGTCAACTCAATGTTTTTCCCTCAATAATGGTATTTACCCATATATAAATTTAGGCCAAAACTGAATTGGCAACAACATACTACTCCTTACCACTCCTGACATTTTTAATTCTCTCATCTCATTCAGATTGTTAACTTTTACTAGTACAGAAAGTCTTGTCCAAATCCCTTTAATGCTTTTATTGGAGAATAAGAGGAAACTGCTCTCCTGGAAGACAGTTCCCAATATCATAAAGGCATAAAAGTAGGTGGCCATGTGCAAATGTAAAAGGAGGGTAAGTTTTACTAACTTCACAATATATTTTTTTTCTTTCTGGAAAGCACAGTGAAAATCCTTAAGTCGTCTGGTGATCTCATTGCGCTGAGACCAGCACAGTTCCCAAACCCATGACTCATTCCAATCCCAGCAAAAAAATTGCTGGAGACAGATGTTTTGTTTATGAATTAATTCCTTCAGTATGTCCTGCTCATTATAAAAAAATAATCAGGCTTTACTTTGTATACAAAAGATAAAGCATGACAGTCATATTCCTGCATCACTCTTTTCTAAAGGGCTCGTCTCCAGCTCCCTCCAGGTGGCCACAGGCCCCACCAAGCCAGTCCCACCTGTGGGCCCACATCCCAGCCTGGCCTCAGGCCATCTCTACAGCCCTGTGTGACCACAGCTCCACTCAGCAGAACTTCTTCTGATCCAGCCCCCCCATCTGCTGGTGGGCTGATACCCCAGCCTGGGCTTGACCCCATCCCCAGGGAGGTGTCCATGCCCCAGGCTGAGGCCACTCAACAGGCTGGACCCCAAGGAGCCCTCACCACTCCTGGTGCCACAACCACAGGGAACCTCCAGTTCACAGGGCACCTGGGCAGGTTTAACCAACGGGAGAAACGAATGATCAACTTAAAACCACCAGCAGCTGTTTGCACAAGGAACACCAGCAACCGCTTGAGTAAACGCAATAAGCAGCAAACAGGATCCAAAGCCTGTGCTTACTCAAGCCTTTTGCAGTTATTCCAAATTCATACGGACAGGGGAAGGGAAAACAAAGGAATCAAGCAAACAAAACTTATTTTTACTCTCTTTTAGAAGGTTTTAAGTAATGGATGGCAGATCATGAGAGAGACTACTGCAGAAGTTACCAGCAAAGGACAGGCCAAGCGTTGAGAGTAGAGAAGCACAAGGAAGGAAAGTCAGAACACCTAATCATCGCCTGCACACAGTAATGAAGCAGCAGTAGCCAGCTGGAGCTATTTCTTCTTCAAATAAAAGGTAACTATGCAAGAGACTGCCCAGCTGAGCAGTGGGAAAGAAGACAACATGCATCTGAAAAGCTACACCACTGAATCAAAAACTTTCTGCTTATATGTGGTTAGCAAGGGCAGCAAGGACTTCAAAACTGCAGATGGAGATCTTCAGAGGGAGGGCTGCAAAACTTCTGCAGAATGACAGCAGCAGCCTGATTTTGACGATGACCTAAAAAGGCTGTAGAATCTCCCTTAGTCACTACATCTCCTGTAGGCAAGCCTTAATGCACAGAGCCAAAGTAACTAATGACGTTCTTCAAAACACCAGCATGGCAAGGACATACGTAATCCTACTGACAAACTCTGAGCTGAGATTTAGTAGAAAAGAAAAATGATACAAGCAATTCTAGTCCAATAAGAGCACATTAAAAATTGCTTCAGTGACACTGGCAAGAAACCCAAATTTGATAGGAGGCAAAGGAGCTGCCAAGCCTTGACAGTTCTTCCACTCTAAGTCAAGATAACAAGATAACCACTTCAACAACAGTATGATAATTAGAGAGACAAGCACATCCTTTATATGTCAATAAAAATTCCTGGTTATTCAAATACAACAGTTCATGCATAACAGTGCTCAGACTACAACTCATCAACATTTATCAACATCCTAAGAGCATAATCCCATTCTATTAAAATGATAAATAGAGCAGGCCAAAAAAGAGAATTATACACAATATGGTCTCGCTCACAGTTAAGAATGGTTCCTGTTCCATATGGGCCACCAATAGGCAGTCATCTGAATTTAAGAAAGTCTGGAAACTTGAAATTAGAACAGAAAATAAACCCTTGAACCTATAACCACATCTAAACAGAAAGAAAAAAAAGTTCAAATATTTAGCATTGCTATTGTGTACAGATAAGAGTGGAACTAACACTTAAAATCAGATTTTTGAGCAATTTGTGCAGTAGTTCAAAAAAAGTAAAAGCAGTTTCACAGATATTCTGGTTTCACTAGAACATGTAACTATCCGTAAGACCCTAGGCTACAAGCCTCAATAATTCCATCTTTCAAAATGCTGGGTATATAAAAAAATAAGACTGCAACTTCTCTCTGAACAGTTATGAGAAATTTTGAGGTAATATTTCAAAATAAACCTTGCTGAATTTCAAAGGCTTATTTTCCACAGGTTTTTCCACAGGTTTGCTCCCTGTTTGGTCAGAGAATATATAAAATGACAAGCACAACTGCCCATTGTAAACCAGCACTCTTATATCCACTTATAGATAAAACAGATTCTTTACAGCATTCTCTGTTGCATAAGGAGGCGTCATTTTGAAATTCAAAGCAAAAAATATTAATAAAACCTAAATAAACGGATACCAATGACAGGCAAAATTTCAGTTAAGATTTACTCATAGTAGAACACCAAAAACAATGGATCAACTTAATTCTGGTGACAGAAGAATGAGGAAGTTTTTGTTCAGAAAGAAGTTTAACTCTACTGAAACTCAGAAAAGGATTTCAAAAGCATTTCAAAAGATCCAGTCCCTAATGGGGGTAACTCAAACATATATTATTTACAACTGATATTTCTCTAAGCAGTTAACACCAACTCAAGGTAACCTCCTGTGGGAAATAGTAAAGGTAAAAAGATTTTCAGAAAGCTGGGAAAGCAGGCCTTAGAAATAGAAAGAACAGAGAACTAGCTACACCTACATCTGTCTAAATCAAAGGAAACCCACTTTAAGCATATGAGATATAAATAAATAAATAAATAAATAAATAAATGGAACAAGCAATTGCTTGGCTTGTTTTAATATCCTTTAGTCTAACTTACTACTAATGTCATTTATACAATTTATACCTCAGCTGCATCTGCATAATACTTCAAACTCACAAGCACTGCCAGAGTGAATAAATGCATTAAAAGGTAGTAATGAAACTAGTAATCTGACATTTCAAAATCAGAAACTATTGTCCCTGTCTTGATGGATACAATTAGTTTGAACAGCATTAGAAGAAATACAGATTAAAATCTTCAAATTTCAAATTTAAAACTGAAAAAAGTAAGAGCTTTCTATTTAGCACATGAAAATCCTGTTATTTAGCAATTGACAGATCAAAAACGCCAAATATCTGTCCATGCAAAGGATGAGCACTTACTTGGACATTTTGGTTGCAGAATATACAGCTCATATTTGACAGATGGACATGTCCTGTTTGAGCCATGCTTAATTACAGTGCTCTGCCAAGCATTCCTCTGTTACTTGAGCATTCCTTGTTACACACCAGGTTCATGCCTGTGCTTGTGACACATAAGCATGAGGTAACTGCAGGGCTTATGCACAAGATAAAGGTATGCAACAGACTCATAAGTCACATGTATTCATGCTGGGATAGCTCAGCACTTTTGCAGAAAACCACAGACAGTACAATGGGCAAAGGATAAATGGTGATCCTGACAAGTGTTTTATCCTTGCCACTTGCTGAAGAGATCCCACAGAGCCATTAAAAGCACTGCAAGGGGTTTGATATAATCTACAAGGAATTTGGAAAATTCATATCTATTTAAAAGTGGATTTGAAAACTGTCACTTATACTGAAGTTGTCATTTTCACTCAAATAAAAATCCACAATGACAGCCATCAAGCATTCCCAAAGGAGAATAAACTAGAAACATAGAGCATATTCATAAAAAGAGGTTAGGTGAAGAAATGAAGCCAGTCAAGTCTTTAGTGACTTTAGTTGAAATCAAATGAAAAACCTAAGATTCCAACTCCTATTGAGTTTTCCCTTACAGTTATTAATTTTTTCAAATACAAATTACAAGTCTTTAGGCAGAAAGCTTAATTGCTTGCTTTGTATCAAGCAAGTTCCAGACAGAAACAGACAATTTTACTTCTTTTCCAAAATCAGGCTTTGACTGAACAGAATTTCTAAGATGATGAAACATGCTTACCAAGCACTGCTCAAAGAGAAATTCCATGTAACTTCCTTTTGGTTTCCTTTGCATTTCTGCACATGTGAATTAGTTACCTTGAAGAACAGCAGATGGTATTAACTACAAGGCATTCTTAAATAGTACAAAAAAGCAAAGTGTCAGTTACCACCTTCTAGCACAATCATACAAAACAAAGAGGTTATCAATGAGCAGAGAGCATAGCTCTTCCTTCAAGCCAAAGCAGCAAAAGATAGTCTCAACCTCACTGACAAACTGTTACATTTTAGGTGGTCTAAGAATACAAAATGCTCTAAAATACAAAATAAAGAAACCCAATTGAATGGTCAATCCTAAAGTAATGAGTGGTAATTCTGTGCCAAGTACATAAACAGATGCAAACTGAAAGTATACTGAAATAAAACACTAGATTTGAAAACACACATTTATAAATTGTATCCAAACCATTCTCATCTGAGTACAGGGACAGTATCCATAGGGGAAGGTTCCCTTTCTCTTCCTGCTCTCTTTCAAAATCACCTTTCTTTGATTACCTTCATAAACTTGTTTTGCTAAATTGGAAATATCTACAAACATTGCTGTGCCCACTGGTGGAAAATGGTAGGCAAAAGGACCTTCTTCAGTCACTCTGAATCTTGAACATTGAAAATAATGCAGAAAAGAGTATCCAGAAGAGCATCCATTTCTATTTCCATAAAATGATGTACAGTATCTGCACTACCAGTGAAGTCTAGAATTTAGAACAGCTCATAGAAATAATATGTATTAGGCAGCCACCACTGGCATTATGCAAGCTTCAGCGTGACATCAATGTTCTTCTTTTAAAACTTGAGCCACTAAACAGGACTGATGCCTACTGACTTGTGGATTAAAAGAAACTGATTGCAATGAAGCATTTGGTTGACTTAAAGAGATTGCATTTTTAGAAAACTATTTTTTGGCAGTCTCACTTTGCACACATTAACAGAAGATCTCAGAAATCATATCCTAAGAGAGGAATTGCCACCTCCACTTTAGAAAGGAAAAAAAAAATCCCAACTAACTTTATCAATATAGTTCTAATTCTAGTGTCTGGCAGGAACCGTCTGTCTCTTACTGTAGTGTTTCCTCTCATTATGCAGTTTAAGAAAAAGAGGTTTGTCTATGCTAAATCAGCCCAAATATCCTTCAAAATTATTATGATAATCTAGGCACATAATTATTTTTCACCACAGTACTACATTCTGTTCAACACCTCTACTTCAACTCCATCAAGCTGTAACGCCTGTCCTGTGCTTACTGTTTTGATATAGTTTTGAGGAATGTCTTGAGCAATTCAAATCTGCAAATTTCATACCACAACCTGAATTCACAGAAGTGATAATGAACGTAGCTGGTTACAGGAGACAAAATCATTTCCCAATTTATGGATCTCCAGTATGTATTTTTTGCGGGGGGGGAGGAGTGGATAGTACCATGCAGCTGATACAGAAGAAAAGGAATTAGGAGCAAAGTGTTGGATCTGAATACCATAACTGTGGAATATTACCAGTTCTGATCCACACAACACTGCTTTTATTAGCTTTTTGAGTGCATTTCCCAAAGAAGACATAAAAAGAAATTACCTACTATCACTTTTTACATAAACTTAGTTTCGGTAAGAGCTTACACTACTTCGTGCCTGATCTGTGTCCTCTAGTTCACGCATATTGGAGTATTTCAGTTTTGTTTGAAGAACAATGTTTTGATGAGAGAGAAATCTAGGACAGCTTCACAGCTTTAATAAAATGCCCTCATTGTTATTATTCAACAACACACTTTCAATGAAAATAGGAATGATGTCATTTTTCTTACCTTTATTTAAGGAGGCAGAAACCTACAACACTGCAATCACACATGACAGAAATTGGTGGTACAATCCCAATATAATTTCAAAATGTGAAGAGAAGGGTGTAGGTGAAAGGGAGAACAACATTCCCAATTTGTTTGAAGTTACCCAAGTTTCATGAACAAATGTGATTCTATGTATTTCAGGGCTTTTAAATCTACACTGAGCAGTCTAGTTGAAATTAACATGTTATTCTGGCTATTTCTGCTGTAATTGACAAGAAGATGAATTTCATCTTCCCTTCAAGCCCATGTAATCTTTATTCATTTGCAATTTGTCAACATCCCGAAGATATTAACCATAGCCTTCAGGTCTATTCCCAGGCTATATTATTGCTGGGACAGAAGTCGACAGAACATTTTCATACAGTGCTTTCAAACCCAATCAGCGTGGCCTCCAAAGCTCTCAGAAGAAGGCTACCTCAATCTCTCTTCCCTTGTGCTGCAAAGACGATGCTAACTGCATTTCACACACAGAAAGAACTAGGTCCTTCAAACATCACCAGGTTTTCTCTGCCTTCTGTCAGGAGAACTCACCCTTCGCAGGATCTTATCTCCCAGTAGTCAGAAGGGTAGTACAGCTGTATTCACACTGAAGAGATGTGTTTTCAATGTACCAGCACATTTGGTGACTTTTAAGTTTACTCTATGACCTGTCAGGTTTCCTAAAATAATGTACATATGTTTGCTGAGCATTCAAATGTGAGCAGTATTCCTTCTAGCTTTTGCAGATATATTAACTGCTTCAAGGTATCTGACACCCAGTAAGTCCAAGGTGCAAACACCAGAAGAAAGGCATAAAAGGAAACTCAAATTGCTCACCTTATCACCAAAAGTTCCTGCTCTTCTACAATCAAAGCAAATAGCCTTGTTAAATAAACTATGTAAATCAGGTTCAAGATCAAATGCAAACGTTTACTGTCTTTTGTCTTTCCTGGTATACAACAGAACGATTTACTGCTCTTTACGATGCCTTTTCACAACTGTAATACGAACATTTCAGATTCAGTACTTCCTTGTACACAGCTCTGTCTTCACCAGAAACACAATTCCCTCCTCTATTCATTCCTGAAAGGAATCAAAAATGGCTTTACTCAGGGGATGTAAGCCCTGTTACAATACAGTGGCAAGGCTAGAGAAGTGTGAAAATGTACACTGAAGTCAGAAGGAAAATATTTTTAAGCAAATTTGCATCAGCTAGGATCTTGTTCTAGAATTGTTAAAATCTTATCCAGATTATTGTTATTAATACACTTCTGTGATCAGTACATTTTACTGAAGTGTGCACGGCATTCTGCACCTTGTTAAATATGAAGGTTCTTTACATTTTTGCTGGTAGCTTAACACTTTTCTTTGAAATCTTCTCCTTTCAATATTAAGCTTTCACAATAATCATGCTGTAACCCAAATAGGCAACCTGATGCAACTACAGTCTTTTTAATCACCCATACCTGTGTGAAATTTGGTGAAGGGATGGAATAGAAGATAAAAGAAAGGCAATCCAAGTATGTAACACCAGAACATTGAGAAAGAAACTTAAGAAAGAAGGAAACAAGAAAAAGAAGGGAATCCCCTACTAATTTTTATATGAAGACAAATGTGTAACAGTGACAGGACAGACTTAAAAGAAAGGAGAAATATCTTCCTCAAAGAGGAATAAAATCAGTAAGTGTCATTCATTCAACAGAGACCCAGAATCCTGTGAGGCACACAAGTATCTTTAAAGTTAATGATGGTCTGTGCTCATTATGTTCAACAACTGGAGAAATCCCTGAGAGAGATCTTCAGGACAGGTAGGTAAAGCCTCACAGATAATTACTTATACTTAAGAGCTCTTTCAGTAGCTTTCCCATTATGCAAGGATTCAGCCATGCATTTTATGATGGATGTTATCACTAATAAAATACATTAAACACAGTATAAACAAAAGACAAAAGCAAAAAAAAAACCCAAACAAACAAAAAATTCCCCATACCCCACAGAGATAAGGCAGACCTGTTTGATTTTGCACACATTCACTTTGCAAATAGCATTTTCATCCTTTCCCAGTAAGTATCAGCTATCATGTTACCATCACAACAGCTTCTCAGGGCTGCATATGTAAGTTTCAGTCTTCAGGCAAAACAACCCATCCACTCAAAGGTCTGAATCCAAGCCTTGGTAGATATAAGAAATACTAAAATGTTGTTTGGGTTTTTTTAATAGTGAGTTTACATAAAATGCAGATGTGCAGTATACATTTCAAGGGTGATGCTGAGTCAGAATATACACTAACAGCCTTTATTCAGCCTGACAAGTACAGCGAGGCCACCAATGAAATACAATGTATACAGATAGGCAGGGAAGTTTCAAAAAAAGAGACCGACTAAGCAATATCCTTATTCTGGTCTTAGTGCACCCTAAATGAAAGCTACATGTGCTTTATTCTGGTCATTCATCACTAAAATAGCTGAACTTAGTATTCCACAAGTTCATATGCTTTCAAGAGTCCAACAGAACTAATCACTTTCTGAAAAGTGGGATATTATCAGGATTGCAGTAATTTAAAAAAATTACTATTCCTGTCTACATGTTAGAAAGTTTTCAAAGATGAAAAGTCAACTACATTTTTAAAGTTAATATCCCAAAATACTTGGGGCAGGGGGAAAAGGAGGGAAAGGGAAGCTTAGGGTTTTGGTTTTTTCTTCAAAAAAGGATTTGCATTACTCCATTTGCTGAAAAAAGAAAGAAACATTTCATTTGCAAAGTACACATGTTAGGGACTACAAGATCTATTAGTATTTTAGAATTTTCTGTCTCTCCAAGAAAATTTCATACAGAAAGGTTTCAAAGGACAGGCAACTCTGTAAAAACCAACATCTATAATACAAGAGCCATGAGTGTAGGCACATAGCACATGGTACAAATATTGTTCTTACAACTTCTTAAAAAGCTTTCATCTAGCTTTTACAAGGATACTAATTTCTCAAAAGCTACATCATTAGAAGAGCTGCTTCTAAATCCTCATAAGAAAAAGATTCTGAAATTAAGAAAGAGAGTGTTAAGCATTCTGTGCTTTTATCTACTATGCCTACTGATGTTTCAGTCTTTCTTCAAAGAGCAATCTTTTGTATGGCCATCTGCACAGCAAGTAAAGAAAGCATGAGATGTTTTCCCAAATAAAGATATCACAAAACTGTGGGTATAGCCCTAATAGCCAGATGCATACTTGGAATTCTTTGCAACTCATTAGTTTTAGTTCCTCACTCAGCTTGACAATTCTAGCATCATTTATACTTGAGAGACTATTTTATTACTGTAGGAAAAAACAATTTCATAGGACCCCCAAGAGAACTGAGAGATTTCCATCTGGAATCAAGCAAGGATCTACTACTAATAAACTTTCCAATTTTTTTTTTTTTCTCAGAAGTCCATTCAGGCCAAAGACCAAAAAAAAAAAAAACCCAAAAAACAAAAAAAAAAACCCACAAAAAAAACCCCAAAAAACAAAAACAAAAACAAACAAACAAAAACCACAAACAAAAACAAACAAACAAACAAAAAACAAAACACAAAAAAAACCCCAAAAATATTGTGGTTATGCATAGATGCAAATTCACCTCTTAAAAAGCAAAAATTTCAGGTACACATAAATATGTAATTAATTTACAAATTATGTATACTAAAGGTAACCTTTAACCAACAATTTTGAAGAAACACAATAGAAAATTCAAAGTACTACATAGACATTACCCATACTTAAAGTGCTCAGCCATTTAGAACAATGAAAAATGCCAACCAGAAGCAGCCCTTCAGTGTCCTGTACCTTGTAATACAGATAATCCTACACTGAAATCAATTGCTCCATTCAATGAAAGATTGAAAGATAACAGATGCATTTCTCTGGCCTTTGTATGTACACTACTCACATTTTAAGCTTAATTAAATACAGAATACTCTGCACATAATAAAGTATATTAGATTTGCCAGCACCATACTGAAGCAAACAACCTCCCACAATTTCAAATTTGTCTTTTTCTTTTCAGTGACCCTTTAGCACTGGCAAAGCATTGGCTTCTTTTGTTCCACAGCAGAGTAAGAAGCAACCATTTAATTAGATATCTAACATAATTCCAGGTCCTTCCTTATTCTATCTACATTTCTTCAGGCTTTTCATTTTAAGATGTTCAGAAACAAGTTATCCAGCTCAGCTAATTTAAAAGCATTTCTTCGTGTGTGTGGAATATTTCACATCCTGTCACAGAGTGTAATAACACATCTGGAAAGATCCAGAACAGACCACAGTGGCATTCGTAGAACCTTACCTTTCATTCCTTATCATCAATAACTTTGTTGTTTCATTTCAAGCATGCAACTCAGAAGAAAAGTTGTGAAAGGGGAGTAGAATTGAAAGTACAGGGAAATGGAAACTACAAAGTAAGTCACACAACTGCAGAACTATTGAATGGCTTGGGTTGAAGGGACCATAAAGAATATCCAATTCCAGCACACATGGCTGGGTTATGTCCAGCCTCTCAGCCAGCAGCACCCCCCAAGTCCTTCTGGGCAGGGCTGCTCTCCATCTGTTCATCCCCAGCCTGAGCTGATACCAAGGGTTGTCCCAACCAGTTGCAGCACCAGCACTTGGTCTTGTTAAAACTCCTGAGATTCCCATGAGCACAGTTCATGAGCTTGTCCAGTCCCTCTGGATGGCATCCCATCCTTCAGCTATGTCAACCACACCACTCAGCTCGGTGTCATCTGCAAACTTGCTGAGGATACACTCAATCCCTCTGTCTATGTCAATGATAAAGACACTAAATAACACAGTTTACAGATCCCTAAGGGACACCACTTGTCACTGATCTCCCTTGGGACTCTGAGCTGTTGACTACTACCCTCTGAATAGGACCGTCTTATCCGTTTAACAGTCCACCTAGCAAATCCTTCTCTCTCCAATTTAAACAGAAGGATATTGGGGAGGACCTTGTCAAAGGTCCAGATAAACGACATCTGTAGCTTCCCTTGTCCACTGATGGAGTCACTCCAACATAGGCCACTTGATCAGGCAGGACCTGCCCTGGGTGAAGTCATGCTGGCTGTCTCAAGTCACCTTCCCATCCTCAGTGTGCCCTAGCATGGCTTCTAGGAGGATCTGTTCCATGACCTCAGACAGGCGAGTTGGTAGCTTCCAGGATCCTCCTTTCTATCCTTTTTCAAGATGGGCACAATCCTTCTCCTTTTCCAGTCATCTGGGTCACATTTTACTCTTCCCAAAAGTTACCTAGTTTCTAAAATAAACTAGAAAAGTATAATTATTTAAATGAGGAAAAAAGAACATGAAGAAAGGTGAGAAAACAGAGGAAATCAACCTCTAGTCAAATTTCTTTGACCAAAGATGCCAAAGTTAATGTTTAAACTGACACATGATAGGGTAATACACACCTATTAAGTCCCTTAAGAGGTCCCTGGGGACTGCTAAATGAGGTTTGAAAGAGAACAGCCTCATGATTAAAATCACATACAAGGGTTTCTACGATAAAAAAATGAGGAAGAAACAGACAAAATTATAAAGGCAGAAAACAAAGAGTGAGATTAGAAGGAGATTAGACACAGCTGAGACCATGTTACAGAAATAATCCTTGTCCATGGAAGACAGCTGAACCAGTGCTACTGGTTCATTAATCAGATAAATACCTCCCATAGCTCCCACACCTCAAAAGACAACTCATTGCACCTCTCTTTGTTTCAGTGGTACTGAACTCTTATTTCCTCCCATCTCAGACATGTTTCTAGGGGAATTGCTGCACTTCCTGGGAGTCGTCTAATATTTCTTTTCTATTTTCAGAAAATTTTATTCAACATAACATACTACAATACATTATATCACAGTCTGAATTCCATTTTTCTGATCCCTACTATCCCCTCCTCAGCATAGCTCAATGAGTGAAATGAAAAGGACTCTTACTACAAGCTAAAATATGTAGGTATTTACCCCTCTATCAGAAAAGCAAGACTCCCTTTTAGTCATAACAGACCACCTCACCTCATGCCACCCTTTTGGAAAGGAAGGGATGAGAAATGTTTATATGAAAAGGCAAAAATAAGTATGAGTGCTCATGTCGAAGCTGGAAACCCCTTGAAGTTCAGATAAGCCTGTGCTGTAAGAACATGAAATAAATCCACATAGTGGGGGGAACATAGAGAAAAGCAATCTGGGATTTACTGCTTTGTCACCAGCAGGAAGTGAGAAAACGTTCATAGCCACCAAACCATCTCCCTGTGAAACACCCAGACACTACACCTTCACACACTTCACCTTGGCTTTTATTGCTCCACCTGTGAAAATTCATTTCCCTCTGTGCAGAGATATGCACAGACTATGTGTGGGGTACATGCACAAACTATGTCAGACACAGAGGAAGACACAACAGATGCACCATGAAAGAGACAGAAAAACAGTCCACTGTTTTTATACATCACTGCCTGTTTTACTCTATAAACCTAAGTAACTGGTTTGTTACAACTGGAAAGGGAAGATGTTTGTGTTATACATTGGGCAAGATTCTCCATGGGATGAATTCACAAATTTTTAAGAGGCCTTCAAATGCACACTGAGCTGATTACAAGTTTCTTATTGAATTGCTTAAAAGATGAGGTCTGATATGCTGATAATCTATAAAAACAGAATTAGAAAGATGTATTATTATCACAGTTTTACCACAGATACCACCTTGAACAACTCATTTAAGATCATTTCCTTCTGCAGAAAATGAGGGGTCACCACACCCAGCTCATGAATGTATGCTCTGCTGGCACCTGCTAAGCACTTATGGGACCACCCGGTCAGTGTTACAGGGCTGCACAAATGCATTCTTCAGCTTAACCACTGCTCAGAGAGAGCTGTAAGGAAGCCTCACTTAGCACCCAAAGTGGTACTTGGGTTACTGTCAAAGACAATCCATTCCTGCACTTTCCACTGTAACCAAAAGGAATAGAAGAAACAAAAAACAAAACTGCAAATTTAGCTTTTGAATGAATAACGAGCCTACTTTCACACACAAAACCAGTCAGTATTCTCAAGATTTGAAGACATCAGCTATTACTGTTTGAAATAAGCAACTAATCACAAGCTATGTCAGCGTCTTGGCTATATCCTGCTTCACAAGTTTCCATAGGGGACAAACATGAATAAGTGTAGATACTACTGGAGAATTCCCAGTTTTCTTTACCCAAACATCCAGAAAACCAAATCAGCTCCATAATAAACTAGTGAAGAGGAACAGAAAGCAGAGCTGCAAACATGGTCTTATCACCCCCTTAAGAGGAATGCAGAAGCACTGTTATTGCACTCCAAGGACAACAGGATCAAGCCTTGCCTCAGCCCAGACCTGCCCACTTTCACAAATACACAGTCATTTCTACAAGAATAAATGAGTAGATTTATACAGAAGTAACTAGGAGTAGAATTGGGTCCACAGGCATCTGGAACCATCATAAGGCCTTACACTCCCACTCCAAAACACTGTTGTATCTTTCACCACCAAAAAAAGGGGCAGTTTAATGCACTGTTGTTTTACATGACATGACTAAATCCAGTATATTTCTTAGTTTACAGAGCTTATCTTTGAAGTTTTCTTTTTAGGAGGTTAAAATGCATAATGTTTACCCCAAAAAAATTAAAAGTTAATGAAGTCTAATATTTTTTAATTGCATACTTCTTGTCCTCTAAAATGAAACATCATCTAGCAACCAAGCAGAACCTGAAACTAGTCTTTTATGTAATTCTTTCAAGGATCTGAAGGTGCCCTATACACAGCTCCTATCTACTAAATTCCTTAATTGAGGTATAGGCATACTGGTTTCTTAATCCTTTAAAGGCTGTAACATTAGCCTTTGGTCAGATAAGGGCTCTGAGTTAAAATATCATATTGGACACAAAGCATTTACTTTTAAGACACTAAATGTCATATTTCAGATCCCATAAAATCATTAAAGTAAGTTAGAGGTCCTAAGTCCTAGCTTCCTCCAGAAAAAAAACACAGATAATCAATTAGCTTACCTTCCCAAAGCTTTCTCAAGAGACACCCCCATGCAACTGATATCCTGGGCTGGGGACAAGAACTGCCCACAATTCAATATGACCTTGGCAAACTGGGGCAAGCAGGGACAGTGGTGTGTCAAGATATGTAAATGAGGTGTAACCCAACAGACACAGCTACCTTCAGCTAACACAGTAGTCACAAATTTGTATTGCCTTACTCCCAGCGCACATAAAAGCTATTCCTGTTCATGCTTTTTAATACTTCTTACTGAAGTAATGTCATTGCTATTTTGTGAAACACTACAATGCTGTGATTCATGCCCCCAAGGCTTTCAACTCCTTCCACTGACTTGACAGGAAATGTGGACGCTGCAGGTCAGAAGACAATCAGGTGCCTAAGTAGAGAGCATTAACTCACAAGTCAATGCAGAACTGACATAAAGACTCTAGTTTTAAGCCCAGACTCAATCACAAGCACAATCTGTGTCTAAGTGCAGGTTAATTAACAATTCTGCAAGGTACAACTGATCACCTGTGGTAAATCCTTAATCTTGTATTTGGATATTTAAACAGTAGATTATAAACTGTAACTGTGTCTCAGCATCTAAGAAACACATTACCTAGTCCTATAGTTACATACTAAAGGAACATCTGAAGCCTTACTAGATACATAGGAAACAGAAACATTAAAGCAACTCTATGGGACAAAGCTTGCCTATCTGCTCTGCTCAAATGAAGTCAGCTACAGCCTTTAGCTTTCACAGGAGTTAAATCAGAATCTTCAAAACAAACACTTCCATCGTGAATTTCTGTATGTATATTTCAGACCCTGGTAAACTGAAAGTGATCCAAATACCCTAACTTAGAACAAATGCAGTCTGATATTATAGTCAAACTAGTCAATTGCCCAAAAAAATCCATTAAAACATGTAAATATCCAGTCTTGGTTACATTTTTCAAATACAGATCATACATTACCAATGATGTGGGAAGCATCCAGCACCTCATATGCTGTTGAATCATTCTTTGCTCCTCTGACAGTCACGTCTGAACAGCTGCAAATGCACACAGGCTACAGTAAAACCAACATTTTAACTAAACAATTGACATATTAATTTTCCTAAGTTGTGAGTTTTACTAAAATCAGTTAAGAATAATGCTTTTTCAAAGAACATATTGAAAGTGTGTTTATACTGAAACTGAAATTCTGTACTGATCGAGACAAAAATTAATAGCTTGGGCACAAAGTAAGATGATTCTAAGAGGTCCCCATTTAAGGCTCAAAAAATGTAAGTTAGGAAAATTTCAGTTCCAGTAACCAAGAACTCCATTCCATCTGTGAATGTGCCTCTGACTTCACTCAGCTGTCTGCTTACAAAACAAAGTCTTCTTTGTTTGACATCCCCTCATACTAGTGAGCCTCTATATTTACAAGCTGCAACTTCCTTTCTATAACTCCCAAAACAAATCATAGAACATCCTGAGTTGGAATAGACCCTCAAAGATCATGAAGTCAAACTCCTGGCCTTGCAGAGACAAGCCCAAGAATCACACCATGGGCCTGAGAGCACCGTCCAAAAAAAGCTAAGCTTAACACAGCTCTTCTCCTAAAGAGAATGGTATAATAAAACTGTAAAAAGGAACTTCCAGAGGTCCCATCCCAACTCAGCTCTTCTACGGTTCTGTGATCTTCTGGGGGTTTTTGTACTTTAATGTCAGACTGCTTCTTTAAGGCAACCCCTTCAGCATAGATCTAGATTTTAAAATGACAAAACTAAGTTGTAATTTTGAGTTTAAACACTCACCTTTAAATCTTTCCTTAAGACACTAAGGGCAGCTGAATACAAGTTTTTTTGTTGTCCCTTTCTTGTGGAAAGACACCAGACACTTCTTGTCTCCCTGAATCTTGTAACTTTCATTCAATGAAGAATGTGGCAAAGGCCCAGGTGCAGAGCCCACCTGCAGTGGATGCCTACCAGCAAGGAACTGGCACCATTTTCATGTCTACAGCAAGACTAGTACCAAGTTTAAAGCGCATAAAAACCCCAAGTTCAGCTTTCAGTGCTGGACTTTAATCCGCAGTTCATAAACATAAAGCCTTCAGTAACTTGTATTCATAGCCACTGGTAAGAATTCTGCACCACTGAGCAACCTTGAACTCCCACAATGCTCCTGTTTTATTAAGGAAAATGCTACAGAACACAAATGTCTGGATTTTTTTCCCTTGGGGCTGTTGACAGTAGATTACCACTGTTATCTACATATAAAAGTCTGAAACTGACAACACACACATAGAGAAACTTGGATCTTCCAAGCATCAGAAATCCAATACAATTGCTGTCTTTTAAAGAACACAGCCCATCCTTCCAGGAACATTACAGTCCAAACTGTTCCCAGACCTGCAGCACTTCAGCACAGCAGGAATCCTTTCCCAAAACTATCTGCAAAGAAAAATTATGAAGGGGAAGGTAGGAATATGTAATATATCAAGCTAACTCACAGTCATGCAATCCCATTTACAAAGGAATCTTTTAAATTATGACAAAGAAGACCCACAGCACTGTCTGTGTCAGAAACCTCAGGTGAAGAGGATGTCTGCCTAAGCTTAAGATGGAAAAAGGTAGCTTAATATTGAACTATGAGCTCTAGAGCACCACAATGAACAACACATGCCAGAAGTCAACTGGGCCTCCAACAAATGTATACTGGAAAAAGAAAATGGATGACTGGGAAAAGATTTTGTCAGGATGGAAGAGGATACTGGCAGTTTTGAAAGTTTGAATACAATGATTTTGTTAAATGGTCTAATATCTTTTTGGCCCTCAGTTACCCAGTGAATACATTTCATGAGTTTATTTCTGCTATAAATAGCTTCAGAAATGCATTTGCTTTTGAAAAATCATCATTCCTTTCTGTGATAGCAGATTACACAGAGGAGGAAAAAAGAGGTAGTAAGATGAAATGTCCTTCCTCCCACTTCCCTAAAACCAGAGATCCTCCCTGCACACCACATCCTAAATGTTCTATGACATCATTTAAGCAGGAAAACCAATAGTCCCTTCTCTTGTTAACATAGTTCTTGTTTTGAATTATTATTACTATTTTCCTCTCCTTTTCTCCAAGCTTAAGAAATCTGTTGGGGATAAGATTAAAGATCTGTAATGCTACAAAACAAGAAACTGTAAACAATCACACAGTGTTTATTAGCACTGATAAAATACTAGACACATCCTAGTTTGCATATCCTGACTCAGAATAACAAGAAATAGGAAAACCAAAAGCCTAAATTTAAACATGCTTCTATACAGTTAAACTAGCACTAACTGCTGCAGTCATATGCAAAAGTGTATTAATTAATTCACTGGCATGTCTGAATACAATATAAATTAATGTCAAGGCTTTTCAGTTCATCCATTTTTCAAATCTCCAACATCAGTAGATCACCAGCCAGGACTAGGAAAAATAAGTGTTCCCTTGAAGGGCTTGATTTTTCTCTGCACACATGTTAGCTATAGCATTCCTGCTTGGTTAAAAGGAGAAAACAAGTTTGTCTTACCATCATATTATCCAAACACCTGTGATTAAAACACTTTTGTACAACCTTGGCAATGTCAGCTTACCAGCTGGACACTGCAAATAGACATTAAGCTACAAGGAAAGAAGAAAGAAAGAACAAATGCACTATTACTTCAGCATGCTTCTCCCCAAAGGAGACTAACAGCTACTATTTTACAGAGCTGGCATTTAATAGAATTTTACTCATAATAAAACAGAAGACATCTTATCCCATATAGTCTTATAAGATGCATTTTTTAAAAAAGGTATTTTTAAGTTTTCTAAAATGTATGCTTTAATCTAATAACAACACTACAAACACAAGAAGTACCTATTAATGAATTAATCTTACTTAAGAAGTGAACTTCTAGTAAAAGTAGCCTTAAGTAGCACAAAAAAGAAATATTCAGCTAGGTGGAAAAAAAAAACACTTCATACTGAAAACTTTATAAATGGCTTTTATTATCTTCACTGTCTAAACATCCCACATCCACACAGGACCGAGGTGATCTGAAGACAAATCTGGAAGAAAAAATAAAACAAAGTACTTCTCTTTGACCCTTCTATAGCTCATAACACCATGTTATTATCATCACACTTCCCTGACTTTACATGCTCTTATCCAGACCATGTCTAGGAGACACTCAGAAACTTGAGAATAAATGAAATAGAGATAAGCAATCAACATGCACAAGTTAACAGAAATCTCAGTTACCACAGCAAACATTCTTACTCAAGGGTAAGATACCCCTTACTTTCCTTCGCACAATTCTTCACAGCCTTTTTTTTCCACCTGGAAAGTCCTTCACATGAGGAAACTATCACAAAATGGTGATTGGGCTAACTTCCAAAATAGTGCTTTCACTCTACACTCAAAACGTTACAGTACTTTTTATTTTCATTGTTTTACCTTAGTGCATTTTTAAAGGTGCCATGCAACTTTTAAGGCATAGTCCTGAAGAAAATCAAGAGTAATAGATGGGAAATTAGGGGGCATGACTACAATGTAACTGCATTTCCTCAAGCAGAAAGGCCTTAAACATTTCACTGAAAGTGATTTTTTCAAGTATTTACTAAGCAGACTAACATCAACTCCACAGGGAACAGTCTTCCTAACGTTAAGAAGTTGTAAATTTCTATTCACAGAGCATGGGGAAAAAAAAAATAATGCCCAGCTCCCCATTATGATTACTTGCATTCAAACTACCACAAGTATTCTTCTGTGTTCATTATGTTCTGAGTTCTTAGGGCCTCATTAAAATAACTTACTAGAATTACAGAAGAAATCAGGGGTAAAGTGTGCTTGGAAACTACAGATTTGAAAAAGAAACCCCTGAGTAGCTAACGCAATGCATCACCAGCAAGATGCAACTTCCCTGCCCTCTGCTTACTCCTCCCTTAGAAGAGATGACACGTTACAGACCTCCTCTACAGTTAGTCACTGCAGCACTGATTATATGTCATAATCAAAAGAAAAATCAAGATACCGTATCATCATCCTCCAGTATTTTAGGCTGGAAAAGGTCCTGTCTGCCTCAGTAATGTTAAGCAGAGTTGCCAGATGATCTCCATCATATGAGCAACAACTCTTAAGACTCTTAAGAGAGGTGTCATGGGTCTGTGGAGCCCGTTCAAGAATGAAAAGCAGTAATACTAGCTCTGACTCACAAAAGGAAAACAGCCAAGTTGAAGACATCCTAAAAGACAGCTTATATTTAGAGAAAGATAGAGGGATTTGCAAAGTGATGTAATTCCTTAAACATAAACTCCTCTGTTTGACAGGGGGCAAAATATGATGAAAAACGAATAACACATTTCTCTAAATAATGGTAAATATTTCCTTGAACTTCAGATTTCATCAGCATTAGCACAAGACAAGTGGATAATGACGACAGCTATTGTAGATTTTACTTTTCCATTAGCAAAGCTGGCTCAAACAGCTTTCAGGGAAGGTGGTGGTGGCCGTTTCACTGGACTGTCAAGGTTACTCTTGAAACATCGCGTTGGAAGGGGACCAGTACATCAGCTTAACGTTTACTGGCCGGTTCCGTGCTGCTCTTTACCACCCGCAGAACCTCCCGAGGACGGTCCACAGGGACCGACCACCGCCGGGGCTGTACTAGCGGCTCCAGACAGCGCAGACTTCGGGGCCGGTGTCAGAGCAAAGCCTCCTGTGCCGGGGGGTGCCTGCGGGGCCGCCCCCCACCCCCGCTCCCACAGCCTCCGACGGCGAGGGCTGAAGGGCTGCCCGGACGCACCGCCCGCCTCGCCCCAGCCGCGCCGCAGACGGCGCCCGGCGGAGCTGCGCGGCTCCGGCAGCGCCGCCCCCGCCCGCGGGAATGGCCGCCTCCCCCCGGGGTGCAGACCCGGCAGCCTCGGCCCGGCATCCCGGCGCGCCCAGGAGGTCCCGGCGCCGTGCCGGGGCGGAGGGCGCCACCGCGGAGTTGATCACTAACTTGCTGCCCCGCTCCCTCCGAGAGCTCCGCCCGCGGGCGCCGCGCAGCCGGCAGCCCCAACGAGGCGAGCGAGGCGCGCCACCGAGGGAGCCGATGGGCACATCGCCCCCGCCCACCCCACGGCCACCGCGACCCGCAGCGCGGCTGTCTGCCGCCCCCACACCCACCTTTCCGCAGGCTCGGCCTGACTCCTCTCTCTCCCCTCCCCGCCGCAGCGCCGCGTGCGTTGCGCGGAGACCCGCGCGGAGCGGAGCCCGGTGCGCCCCCCGCCCTGCCCTGCCGTGCCCCGCGGCGGCGGCCGCGCTGCCAGCGCCGAGGCGAGAGGGCGGCCCCACGTGCGCCGGCTGCGCCAATCGCGGCCGCCCGCGGGCCGCCCACCGCCCCCGCCGCCACCGTCCCGGGCCGCCCGCGAACCGGCGGCGCGGCGCGGCGAGGCGAGGCGGGATGCCGGGGAGAAGCGGTGGCAGCGCGGGCAGGAAGCTGGCTTGGAAGGCAGGAGGAAATCAGCGCGTTGGAGCAGAGTTTGGGATCGCTGAAGGGAGGGAACCCCAAACGCTGCTGCTCGGGGGCTGCGCGCCGCTTCCGCGCCCGCGGGACCGCCGTGGAGCCGGGCTGGTGTCAGCGCCGCTGCGCGGGAGCGCTCCGCGGGAGAGGCGTGCGCCCGCCGCGGCCGGGGAGCCTCCCGCGGGCCGGGTTCCGCCGCGGCCGGAGTCCCGCCGGAGCCGCTCGGGCAGGCGGAGGCGCCCGGCGCCGGGATTGAGAGTTTAGACGGGCAAACCTCCAAAATTAACGTATAAAGCGCCCTTTCAGTTCTCTGACGAGTTTTGCAGCGCTGAACGTGCTGGGAACAGAAACACGTTCTCACCTTGTCACAGAAAGCCCGCGGGGCGGGAGTCGGGTTCGGCTCTTCCTAGCGGCCCGCGGATAACGCCGAGCCAAAGCACGGAGAGCCTGGGATCGGTCAGGTGTGCGATGGCTGCTCAGGCCCCCAGCGACGTTCCTGAAAGGCATTGTCTCCTACAAAAGCGTCACACGAATAACAGAGGGCTGTTTCTCCACACTCACAGGATAAGGCTGGAAATAAATTCTGCTATTGTATTTTCTACATTGGGTGTCAGTGACGTGTCCAGATCCTGGGCCACACACGTTGCTGTGCGTCCACTGTTGCAATGCTGGGAATGTAATGCTTGGAAATAATAAACTGGTTAGTTAGAAAAGAAACGTTCACGACATAGCAAAATATTTTTGTACTTTGTTTTACAATGTTTAACCCTGAGTTTTTGTATGATTGTCAACGTGAATTGTAGTTGGTACAACTACAATTCCGTTAGTGAATAGAAATGTAAGTTGACTCTTTCCTCAGGGGGTATGTATTTTGATCCTGTCATTTAATCTAATGGTTGTTGATGTTACATAGTGGCAGTTCCCTACAGCTTCAGTTTTTCAGACCATTACACTCAGTTGTATTGCTGTTCCTTTAGAGCTCTCTTAGAAATGCTGTGAAATCCATTCAGTGACTCATACTAATTCAAATAAATTTTCTACAGATATCATGGAAATAGGTCAATCTACTTTTGTTGTAGGCAACAACCTCCTACAAATGCCTTCTTATCTTATTATTAAAAGGTTCAACCCCCAGTGGCCTTCAGCTGCTCCTCTGTATTAAAACAAATATTTCAAAAGATGGATCCCTTTTTCTCTGTGAGTATGATTGCCAGTAGAGTTCAGTGTCTCTTCAGACCAGATGAACAGCCATGAACAGAAAACAGAGAGGACAGCCACAGTTAGGAAAGGCAAAGTTGGAAACAATGGGGTTTTTTTTCATTTTTTCTGATGAGTCTGGGCATTGAGACCTTCAAAGAGTTCAGCATGACCTTTTTTTTAGAAAGATAAACTTGGGAACATCCAGATAAGTGGTCCATTTTTATCTACTATCTAAATACCGAGTCATTTAAAATGTTATTTTCTAATTTTTCTGCAGCCATACAGACCAGTAATGCTGAAGTTATGATGGGTATTTAATTGCCTGATTACAGAAACCAAGAGAAAAACTGAATATGCCTTCATGAACACAAATAATGATGCTTTTCAGCCCTTCAACCTTTCACTTCTTTTTTCTTCTCTTTTCAGTGTGTTTTGATGAGATTTGGGGTTTGGGATTTTTTCTTGTTTAGTTGGGGTTTGTTTTGGTTTGTTTTATTTTTGTTTTTTTCCTCTTCTTTTGTTTTCTGGTTTTTTTTTTTCCTCTTGTAGGTTCTTGCAGGCAATGTGTTTTAAGTAAGAGTAGAAATTAAAGTCAAGCTTTTATTCTTGCAGCTGTTAAGACTTTTCAAATTTGTCTCATTTTTGCTTCCATTGTCTTTCGTACTGCTAATATTTAATTTGAGTTACTGGATTGGTGTTGCTAGAAATGCTAAATTGTATTGATGGTCTTGAGTTTATATTTAAGCATATAACCTGTCATTTCCAGTGACATGTATGCTTGTAAAATGTCTTCTTCAGTGTCCTTGGGCTTGTCAGGCTGAGTGGCATGCTTGGGCTCAGCCATTGTTCGCCTCCTAAGGCTGGAAAATTTATTAGTTAGACAGATTTAGCATACAAAAACTCTCCAGCAGATTTCAACCTGCATGCCAAACAGGTCTAGGAAAGCAAGTGGGTTTCCACATGGAAGTAGCTGTAAACAACACAAAAAAAAATGTGTCAGTCAACTATGTAAAATTATTTGAGTGCCTAAGGGGTCCAGTTAGATGAATGCATTTGAAAGGTTAATGCCCACTGCAGTATGCCAGACTTCTTCACAGAGCTTACCATCTTCATAGTAGAACAGGATATGTTTGTGTCTCTCCTGCCCCAATTCAGTCTGTTATCTCAGTACAAACAAACCTCACCTCTAACTTAAACATTCCTTGCAGCAATCTCTGGCCAGGAGGCAGAGCTTAAACCGAGGAAGTGATAGTGTTTTAAATAATTTTAAATGATTGTACCAAAGCACATCTCTGAGAACCATAGTGTTTGCAGGAGTGAGATCTGGGAAACAAACTCAGAGCTTGCCTGTATGTCCTGTTATCCTGTGGGATCAGGAGAGAGGTCCAGACTCAGAAAGCTTCCCTTTTCGTCAGTTCCACCAGAATAAAGATGAAATAGAGATATTGGTGGTTATCTGGATCTAAGACCCACCTCAGTATTCAAAAGCAAACCTTAACCTTTGCTCCAGGAACTCATGAGGCTACTGAAATGGTTTGTGTGCAAGATACTTAAAATTACAATTAGATAATAAACTGTTTCTGAGAAATATGACCTCAGAATTAAGACTAAAGAAGTGTTTTGCAGACCTGGAGAGCAGAAGTCTGACTGTTACAGTTATGCAGTTGAACCACCAGAATGTCACAGATAAGCCGCTTGATAAAGGACTAACAAGCGGAATACCTACAATTCCTCACAGCACTAACAGTGCAGGACACCTGAAGTCTTATATAGGAAATAATTTTTAAACATATTATTTAAAGATACATAGCATAAACTGAATGTGCAAGGCTGCTAATGACAAGTGCTGGACCTAATGCTTAGTGCATAGCTAAAGTCATTAAGCAATGTAAGTGCTTTACAGTTGCAAGACGGAGAAAATAGATCGTAAGAAAGTGTGTGATGCAATTTACTGATGAACTATATAGAGAGGGGAGCTGTGTCCTGGACTTTAGGGTTTCTCAGGCTCCAGTGCTATAGGAGCCAACACTGGGTTCTGAGTCACCTGCATACACTGCCCCCCTAGCTAATTGTTCTAGTCCTCAGATCATAAAACCCCTCATAGCCATCAAGTCTATGGCTAAAAATAAAGAGAGTCAGGGACTGGGTGGTGGCAGGGGAAGTCTCTAGGGCAGCCGGTGTTCCTGTTGCCCAGTGGGAAAGCAGCCAGTCTTGAAGAGTCAAGGAGGGGGGCCCTTTGAAGAGCTGATGGCAGGAGTGGTAAAACCTTGTGCAGCATAGATAAAAGCAGAAACTACTCATCTGTGACAAATGCATATGTACTGCAAAACTACAGCACATCCCCAGTGTCTCATCTGAAGGACCACCATTGTTTTTCTTTTTGCTTCAGAATGAAATAAGTTGTGTTGTTTCTTCTAATGATGAAAGAATGCGTCCATACATACAAAAGTAAGTGGATAGATTTGCTTCTGTATTTTTGTAAAAGATACAAATAAAATTTTAACATAAAAGGATACTTCCCATGATCCTTGCTGAGTCATAATTTCTTGTAGAAGTCCTCAGTTTTAGCAAGCGTTGCTTAACAAAAAGTAATTTAGTACAACCCGATACATAGAATTAATATGATTTACTACTGTTTGCGAAAAAAGCATTATGTATCTATGCACTGCAAAATTAATGTTTATATTAATAGATACAGACTTCTGGTGATAGTAAGGTCATTTGACAAATTGCTTCTAGCTCTTTCTTACCCATGGAGGAAGCATTCAGGAATTCTGCACTTCTTTCAGCAGCAGAATGCTTTGGCAGGTAGCAAAGGATGCATTCCTTCTCTCTTATCTTCAGGACTGTTCCTTTCCCGTATAATAAAAACATATCTCCCGTCAAATACCTTCCTGAAAGTATTCCTATGCAGCTGAAAGAACAGCCACAAGGATTGAGCACAGGGAGCAAGACAGGTTGAGGAAAAACCATGTCAGGATATGGGATATTCCACAGCAGGATCTATGTGACATGTAAAGCAAAGAAAGTTCATTGCAGGCCGCTCATCTTATGGCACCATAAAACAAGGGCAGGGAATTTCACTACTCCAATATGTCAATAAAAGAAAAACATGTGGAGAATGCTGTTCTACATTCAAAAGATGGTTTTATCTTTCTTTAAGACAGACAAAATGAGACAAGAAAAAAAATCACCATTTTACTGTTCAGTCTTTATTCACTGATATCTTCTGATATTTATTAATTTCCTGTTTACACTAAAAACAATATCTCTAACTGCAAACTCAGATCTCCTCTAAGCCTGCCAATTGAAAATTAAAATGTTTAATTAAGTAGGAGCATTGTCCAAAATAAATAGCCCTTAATTCAAATTAATTAAGATAACATCAAGATATACAGAGACATAGATATATGTGTATCTTTATGTGGAAAATCCAAATCCCTAATTACTGGGATACATTAAAATTGTCCTAGTTCCTGCAATGAAGGTACTGGATCTTGTTGTCAGAACATGCTTGGACCAGTTTAAAAATAACTATGTGAAAATGAGATGAGTAATTGCCTTCATTAACCAATGATAACTCAAAAGATTTGCAGGCACAGCAAGGCAGAGCAGGGTGAAGGGGCACAAGTAAGCCTCAGACATCTTGGAAATGTTTGTGATATTTTCCTAAATTTTTTTTAGAACATGCACTTTTCTGAAAAGACATACACTGTGTTAGGCAGCAGTGGGAGCTTTTAAGGGATTTGATTTTTCCATGCTTATAGGACTGGAAAGACCCTGTTATTTTATTCGATCTGGTTGGCTTAGTCACTAATTACAGGTTTCTTTTGACCAGCAGATAAAATCTGTGCATAATGCTTATGATTATCAGGGGAGTGACATCATGTGCTGCCTGGCCTAGCACAGTATATGACCTAACCACAGAAATTCTACTGTGATTTCTAATAGGGTATGGGGAATGCAACATAAAATTATATATCATTTGCACAGCATGCCTTACTATTTATCATCACTTAATGGTTAGTATCATAGCCATGTGGATATTGGTGTTAAATATCACGGGTCTGAGTATGACATCCAAGGACTTTAGAAAAGCTAGAAATATGCTTTCATGACAGATAATTAAAAAATTTTTACATTTTACTATTTGCTTTAGAGTCAAGAATTTGTAGAAAGTTTACAGCAATTATTTGAAAAAATACCCTTCTTGGTAAAGGGGAGAAAAAGCAAATAGCACTGCATAATTTACTGTGATGCCTGTACAAAGCACTTGTGTAATGTTTTATCAGCTCCATAGTATTCTTTACTAAATTATGTCCCAGACTAGATAATACAAATGAAAGAAACAAGTTTATTTTTCTATTCAGCTTGCAGCTGTGAATAAAAAAGGAGAAAAATCTGATTGCTTTGTGAAAGTTTTGTTCTTCTAGAAAACCATTACTTTGTGTTCTTTTACCCTAATTTTATTTAATGTGTAAACCATTATATGGTTTTATATTTGAAATATTAAATGGACATTAAATATATTTTCCTCAAATAGGTATTATTTTTTAAGTAGTATATTTGAAATAGCTTGACGGTAATGAGAGGTAGTTTTAAAGACCATATGCGTAGATAACTGAAGATATGTGCTACTATATGCTAGAGAAGGCATTGAAAATAGATTTCTGGAAACTGTAGTATTTTTGTCAATATCATATTGTTGTTTTTTGTTTATTTTGTTTTTTTGTTTATTTTGGTTTTTTGTTTATTAAGATGCCAAGTTTTCAAAGCTGCCTCAATCTGACTTTTATTTTTGCATATACAAGTGACAAAATTAAGGCCAAACCACCTTGTCTTTCAGTTGGCTTTGAAAGCTATCTGAATGCTTTTGCCCGTGTGTGCAACTGCCTGGATTCATAGCTAGTTCATACTTATATATATGTACAAACACTCTGAATTTCAATTAAAAGAAA
Source organism: Vidua macroura (assembly GCF_024509145.1). Lineage (NCBI taxonomy): Eukaryota > Metazoa > Chordata > Aves > Passeriformes > Viduidae > Vidua > Vidua macroura. The sequence goes on along the minus strand of NC_071576.1, from coordinate 29,197,980 downwards.
AATGTTAGGCAGAGTCTTACATTCCATTTAAAGTGTAATTCTTTGAGACAGTCAAAGCTATAAACACAAATATTTACAGAAAATTGGCAATGCAAAGGAATTCATACTTAATAATACATTGTACCTAAAAAAGAAGCATCTCATATTTCTTGTCTGAATACAACTCAGAATTAGAAGAGCACCCTGTACTTCCTAGTTGTGAGATTAACAGACTTTCTGATATATTTGGAGCCATGGATGAGAGCTGTGGATAACATGTGCTCCAGAGCAGTTATAGGTATTTTGAAGGTGAAAGAAGTGCTTTTAGTGAAAATCCACAGGTAATGACAGGTTAAATTCACAATTCTAAACCAATAAGCAGGATTGCTCCAATTTGTGACAAATGGCATGCATAATAGTCTATAAAGTATATTTTATCTTTTCAAGTAAAGAAGTAAAGGCCAGACATGCAAAAAACTGCATCTTAGACTTGAAGAAGCATTTTAAATGCATAAAATAATATACAAGAATAAGAAATGTAAAGTTAGAAGTATATTTTAAAAGTGTGGCCATGATTTCAAGGCAGCTGGTAGGTTTGAAACAGTACATTTTGTTCTGTAACTTTGGGGTTAAGGGGGACTTGTTTTCTTAATGAGATTCACCGATGTAACTATAATAATTTTTCCTCAACTACAGTATTGTACATAGACACATCTGTAACTAAATTCTTGGGCATGAGAGTGATGATACACTCTCAGAACCAAGGGAGAAGTTGCTCAGGGGAGCAGTGAAATAGCCAATACTAGAGTGGGCAAATTTATCTTTCAAGTGAGCCCTGCTTTGGGTTTGGACAAAATTACCTCTGAAGGTCTCGACCTAATAATATTTTCCTGACATTCCATGACTGAGTTAGATTCAAGTGTCTACCTGAGGAACTGGGAGTAGGATCTGTCTGAGGCTAGCACAGACATTCAAAATCTGCCTGAGAAGGTTTTTTCCTGACACAGTGCAGCTTTGCGTTGTTTTTCCCAGGCAGCTCCAGAGAGCCCGGCAAGGGTGCTGCTTCTTGGCGGGACCGGGATGCCGCTTCCTTCTGGGCGCTTCTGCTTTCTGCGCACCGGGGTGGGGCTGGCCATGTTCTGCTGCCGGCGCGAGGGGCGAGACAAAGAGGGAAGGCATGTCCAGTTATTCTGCGTGGCTAGCTGGAGAGCTTTTATTGTTGCGTGGAGCTGCGACGGAGAAGCGCGACTCGCTCCCCAGCGCCGCATGGACAAAATGGCGCTGGGACTGGGGAGGCGTGGGATTTTATAGGGGGCGGGCCGAGGAGGGCAGAAGCCCTCCTGCCCACTGGGGACAGGCACTGTGACGGTGACGTGGACCACAGTTACCAACGGGGACGCAACAGGGGTGGACACAGGGCTCTGGGACAAACGGGGACACGGGGATGGGGTAACTGACAGGGAAGTTTCAGGAAGGGATGGGGGGTGGTTACTGGAGTGATGTGGGGAAGCTCCAATGGCAGGCAGCCTGGAGCGAACCATCGCGGGGGGAACAGGGGTGTACAAAGGGGTACACAGAACCGGCTAACTTAACATTATAAAACCCCTAATCTGAATGCAGCCCAGGATGCAACAATGCAGCACTGGTGGGGGGAGCACAAGGAGATGAACCTGGACTGCGATAAATTCTGCAAAGCTCTGCTCTGTCATTGTGGTGGTCAGATGTCTTTCTCAGAGACTGAGAAAGTTTCTTATATTTCTTGTAACATAAAATCCTTCAAGGATTTCCAACCTGTGTATTTCTGAATCTTCAAAGCAGGAGTAAGGCATAAGAAAAATTGCAAGGACTCTCTTACTTGTAAAAAAAAATTGAAACCTCTGCTTATAAATACTCATCATAAGCAGAACAGAATGAAAAGGCATGCTTTTGAATTACACACTGAACTATAAAAATTTTCACTCACCAATATTTCTCCTTATATTTTATTTTTTTAAAGAATCATCAAATTAAACCATAAAAAAATCAGAAAATCAATATCTACAGAGCAGTGGATTCAGCATCAGTCAAAAAGTGGAAGAATATAAATCTTTGAGAAGCTTCAAGATCTTGCCAGGCTTTATTCTCTGGACCTCAGATTTATTGTTTTAATGACTTTACTTACTGCAACCAGTCTGAATAAAATACAAGAAGGCAGATACAAAAACTTGTTCCAGAAATAATTATGCGTCTTCGCTCTTTGAATTGTGTTGACAATTTTTTTTCTAATACAGATTTGTGACATTGAAATAGATTTCCTGGGGTTTCATCTTTGTTTTTCTACAACTGACCTTAAGTCTGCTTTTTCTGAGGACATATTAAATTGAAAATAGTTTCAAAGTTGTTACAGACTTAATATATGTAATAGTGTTAAATTCAGGGCTAGATTTGGGTCTGCTTGTGGTAAAATGAGCCACAGGCTCTGTTAAGGCAAGATGTCTACTGTTTGCCAATTCCAGAGGTTATACTGAAATTTGATTAGACCTAATTTGTGTGGACAGGTTGCTTGGATAGGGATTTATGAAAGTAAGAAAATGTCAGAGAATGTTTTTTAGAATAGTAAGGATTATTATGTAGAAACCCACTTACAATCTGAAAGCTGTAAGATACATTGCCCAGTTACTGACAGTAAATTAAATCTTGTCTTTGGAGGCAGAAAGAGACAAATCAGAGGTCTTAAGAAGGAAATTAATAAGTTATTTAATAAACTTTCTTTAATTTTTAAATATGTATCTATATCCTACATATGCATATGTTTCTGTGGGGATACTGTTTAAGACTGTCACCTTTCTGAAATAACCACAGTTCTTGAAGATTAAGTACAAGTGCCATAAGACTTTCTGCAACAGAGGTAAAAAAGCCATTCGCAGGGAGGCCGAAGCAGTGCAAAGCGAGTGCATCCTCTCTGTGTCCCACCAGCCCTGGAGGAGCAATAGGGATTGCACAATCCTTGCTTCAGAGTGAAGAGCCTTGGAGTTCAGTCAGCTCCATCTCCCACTTTAAACAGGTTTCACTGCATAGAAAAAAAGGAAAGCAGCAAGCGTGCATACTTAATAACTTTTGAGTTTGTATTTAAGACAATCAATTTTCAGCCCGGACGTAAGATAGTACTCAGTCTCTTTAACCATTAAAAGAATCAGTTAGGTGAAATGGCTTTGTGTACTCTGACAATTAATTAAATGCCCACTAGATAGTTTTGCACCCATAATTAGCTGATTAATGGCACCATTTCCTCTGGGGACAAATAAAACAATGTTTGTCAAAATAAACAGCTATGCATGTGCACAGACACACACATATACATGCACAGAAAGGTAAAGCAATAGATGTTCAGTCTGTTTATTTCTTTCCAAGACGGAGTCTGATCAATACTGTGGTTTTGACCTAAATCTCTTACCAAATAATACAACTGATAACACCATAAGGTTTCTTTAAATACTAAAAATGTTAATTCAATATCTGTAACCAATATACAGAGACATAATCAATTTGGGGAGAGAGAAGTTACTGTATTGACAATACTGCATTTGAGGGATTTGAGCACATGTAATGGATATGTACTTTAAAAATTTATTGTCTGGAGAATTTAAAAAAGAATACTTTTCCTTAGTATTAGAAAATTAGTTTAATTGCACACCCATTTATGGCCACTAATGTTAACTTCCCAAGAAGGATCATAAACTCTCCAAGTACTTGGAATTTGCTCTTCTGGATATTCATGTAATTTTAAAGTGTGGTTTATTCTGAAAAGCTTTTGGTCTCTGTATAATAGTAACAATAGACTAATTTCCTTTCATTTAATTATTGATGTAAACATTTCTTAGTGTAAGTTAGGAAGAACCTCTTTGCACTTTAAACTTTGTCTTGATTAGGCTTTATGTTTAACATTTCTAATAATGATATGATTTTTTAAAAAATGGATTCTAAATTATATCTCTTCCCTGACTGTTACTTTTACAAACTAAGAGAAGAAAAAAAAAATAGTAAAACATCCTCTGCCTATAAAAGAAAGAGATAACTTAAAATGAAAACAAAACAAGCTCTTGAATAAATTCAGTTCTCAAAGTACATTGAGTATTGTTACCAGAAATATTTCCTGTGAGGCATTTAAACTAATTATATGCAAAATAGTAGAATTGCCTTTTGTTTGATAATTTGTTAACAAATTCTGTTGTTACTTAACAGAAATAATTATGAAGACAGTTAATGGATAAAATCTAGAATTTGTCTCCTGCAAAATAAACCCTCCCACCTCCCCAAACACCAAGATCTAGTAGCATATCTCTAACACTTAAATTTGTTACGTATTCTGCTTTTGAGTCTTACTATAAGACAGGTTAACTGAGAAGACAAAATCTGTGTAGAAAATAAGAGCACTTGAGAAAAATTTACTGTATATAGAATTAATTTCTTTTCCATTGTTAGGCCATTTTGTTGTCATCTGGAACAGTGTCATTATGTGTTTTGCTTCACTGCCATGCTATTTTTAACTTTCATATCTCTGGCAAACAGGATAAATTCTCTCTTTTATGGGCTCTTTATGTCTAAATAAGCAGCTCTGATGGAGCTTTCCATCCTATCTAAGTGAAAAAAAAGTGAAAAAAGTGTGGATATTTGTTGTATTTTTTTGCTTTTGTATCCAAAGGTAAATTTTGTTTTTTAAAGTGAAAGGAAAATAAATGAAATATCCATGTTGTGCAACTTCTGCCTTCCCTTCCTTTTAAAGAGAAGTGAAGAAAATAGTCAGGCTAAAAATACCTAAAATGAAAAGGGCAGTTGAGGAAGAGAAAACTGTGAAATGATACACTCTTGTTAACATCTGAACGCTGGTTTGTAGTGTTCTATGAATGAGAATGTTACTGCAGCTAACTTGTGTTTTTCCATTGCATATCAATATTGATAATCAGGATGTGCTGGCCCTACTCTGAAATGTGCAATTTGACTTTGCTCTGTTCTTGTAGTTCCCTAATTTCAATGGAGTTACTTCTTGTTTCATCTTGTAGTCTTCTCAAACTTTATCGTCCATTTTTTCTCTCATGAAGGTAAATACTTTGCTTGTGTACCAGTAACACATCTTTCTATGACTGGAAAAACCTTTTTTTCAGCTGTTGTTTTTCATACATACATACATACATACATACATACATATATATATATATATATATATATATATATATAAAAATATATATATATTATTTTAAAACCCCCAACACTCTTCTACTGCTTACAGTCAGTAAACTAAATTCAAAAGACATTTTTTTCTTTTCAGCTTCAATCTTTTGTTTGCATGTGTTTAATATTCTTCTGTGCAACAGTGCAGATACAAGTACTTAAAATGGTAAAGCCTTCTCCCCAAGATATCAGAGTACACTGCAGTAATACATAGAATGATATACAAATGACTTCACTGTGTCCTTTTAGAGGTTAATGCAGTTTAAACTAAACAAATTGAAAACATCATGGATCATTTGACAGTTTTCAGAACACATTTGATTTCAAAATACTGATCTGTGATTTGGTTCTCTGGTGTTAATACTGAGAACTCTGAGTTAGGGAGCTTTAGCTAGAAGGAGTATTTAACATAACAAAAAAACTAAATTAAACTCGGGAAAAACTTTTAGGAGAGAAAGGATTCTGTTAGTACCTAGGGCCATAAAGTCATGTTGATTTAAAAGGGATCCTTATGCCCTCAGCTCACTAAGTAGTGCAGATTTGAATAGGAGTAGGTAGGAGTGCAGAAAAGCTCATACTATGCCATTTACATCTGCACGCTCTGTGGGCATGTGGGAGCCATTCCAGCTTGCCTGGTGTTTTTCCTCTGCTTATCTGCATGGCACACTGAGGAGGTTTTTGGCAGCTGGTTCCTGGGCTCTTCTGTTTCTTAGCTCAGCCCTGCAAAAATAACCCCTGATAAAGAAACACATCACTATCAGGACACCATTACCTTTCAGCCCAGTGATTTTCGGTGTACTGTCTAGAAACCTTTCTGGTCTGCAACCTGAGAGCAGCTGGGCTTTGGGAATGGAGCTGTGCAGCCAAAGAACAGCTCCCAGCTCTCCAAAAACTGCAGAGTGGTAGGCAGGGAACAGAGCTGGCAGTGCAGCTGATGCATCTGACTGCCAGATGTCTCTCCCATAAACACCCAGACACCAACACCAAGTAGTGTCTGGAGCCTGGGGACAATACTGACTGAGCATTGTAGTGTGGCCATCAGTGAAGGGGCAGCTTCCAGATGAGAGAGTCGATGCCCATGCACATAAATCTGTGCTGAGCTCCCCCCTCAGCTGAGGAGGTAGACAGCTGACATTTCTGGCAGTCAAAAAAAACTACTGTTGACTATCATCTGACAAGGAAATTCAGGAGGTGGCATTCACCAGTTCAAAAGCTTTTGCCCATCATCTTTGTAAGTGACAGATACAGAAAGGATCATCTTTGTGCTTTCTCACCCCAGTTGTATCTGGGTTACGAACATGATGCTGCCTGTCAAATCTGTTCATTCTAATTCTCAATTCTTCACCAATCAGCACCCAGAAGAAGAAGAATCACTTACTCAAAACCTAACAATTTACTCAGACTATAACTGGTCTAACCCAGATGTTCTGGTGTTTCTTATAAATGCACCAGAATCTCATGAAGGAATTCTTTTAAAGAGCTAGTCATCCTGAGAGTCCAAAGCAAAGCAACATTAAAATCAGTCAATATGTATTGCACTTTCTATTTTCAAGATGTTAGTTAAGGTGATTCAGTAAATTTTTCTATGATTCTATAATAAAATAAATTTTTATTTAATATTTATTCAGATTTCATGATGAGTAAAGAGATTTTCAATACATAAGGATTGGCTAAAAAATCCAAGATGTCCTACAGCTCTGAGACTGTAATTAGATTTTTCAAAAACCACAACTGATCAACTAATAGTTGAAAATTCAAAGCAAGCTGAACAAAGAGTCTGTTTTGAATTGACCTTTTATCTATTAAATATTAAAATGAGCTTGTTCCCTAAAATTAAAATTATTGAAGTACTTTACATAAATGGTACAGATAGTGATGTCAATATTTTTGAATAATTGCTAGAAGAAATAAGAAAAAAAAAAAACCAAACCACTTAACTGAGTTTTATGTAATTTTTATTTACAGATCTTTGCAAACAGAATATAGCAACGAAGGACCATAGGTGTATTTCCTTAAAAATATACTGCCACTTTGTAGTGTGCACAAAATATTTAAAATAGACAGCATGAAGAGTGTGAAGATATCAAAGTAGGTAGTTATTTTTAGGTGAAAACCCCACAGAAGAAGCACATAATATTGAAAACTACTGAAAACTACTCCCAAAAATGTATTTTTAGCAATGTAATTTCAAGGGGAAACAACTTAAAATACAAACAAAGAATTCATGTTTTTAACAGCTGGGAATTGACATTTTGTGTCACAACAATTGTCTAGGATAAAAATTGTATACAGACAATAAATATTATTATGTGATGTGATTTTTAATTTTAAAATATATCAAAATCATATTTAAAGATATGCTTCTACTTCTTAAGATGCCATATTTCCAGCACTTGCTTCTCATGTGGGGGATAATTAATTCCATTAGAACTTAATTTTGCTGACTGGGCTGAAAGAATACACTTCCTCTTATTACATCATATATGAAAGCTCTTTCTCAGATATTTAAAATATGGTTTGTTTAATTTGCATACAAGAGTACTAAGCCTGTGCTTTGCTTTTTTTTCCAAAATATGGAAATCTACAAGTAAGATGCAATTGCCTTAAAAACACACTCTGTCTATAATAAAGAACATACACTCTCCTGATCAAATGAAGGATGGGACACAAATTCAAACTCAGTTTTCAGGGTGAAACAGGTCTAACAATAGAATCTTTTACATGATACTAAAATCACAAAACAAAAAGTTAAAATTGCATACTCAGGTAATGAAGAACACTTTGAATCAGAAGTGTATTTCTTAAACATCTTCATAGGCTATTGTGTCTGACACAAAAGTAATTTCAGTATGTGGTCATACTTTGAAAATGTTTCTTATGTTTTCTTAGATGATGATAGGGGACTACAGGGGTTTATTTTTATTTACAGAAGGAAGTTTAAATGCTGGTCTTCCAGGCACCTGAACTCCACATTGGAGATTTAGGTTTCTGAAGGAGCGAGTGCGGTTATGCTAGATATTCCATTAGGTAGGTAGGTAGGAAAGGCTGAGAAATGTAAGTATAGGAAAAGAGGAAAGGAAGTGCCTTCATTTTCTATTCTTGGTCTAAGAAAATCTACTAATTTGTTGTGTTTGTCCTAGTGAGAATGGATAGTGAGCTCTTCACAAGCTCCTTGCTCTCTTGCCATTGTGGAAAGGACACCTGACATCAGTGTCCAAGTGTCTGTACCTGAAACAGAGGGGTTTTGAGTGCTTCAGCTCCTTAGGCCAGCTGAGTCGTCACATATATGACTTACTACTTGGGAATTTTTCAGTTGTTATGCATTTTTTATGGTTCCTTCTCCATAAAATCCCTCTCCACATTCTTTCAGAACATCCCCACACACTCTGTTGCATTTGGAGAAAAATCTGGATGAATTCTTTCCTTACGGAATTGTTGCCAAATTCAGAGTTGAGTTTTGGCCAATCTGAAAGTGGGAAAGAGAGAAGAGAGATCTTGAGAAAAACATGAAAAGGTTTGTGGGATTGACAAGGGGACAGAGAAACAACAGCAAGTTCTCTAGAACATGTTCTGGCACCAGCCTAGGTAACATCTTCATCAAACCTTAGAGTCCTTGGATGCATTTTTATCTGCAGTCTACATAGAGCAGATTGCTATTGTGTACAGTTCCAGTTTTGGTGAAAGTTGGAGAAAAAAAGGTATGGTGGTGATCAAGGCATCTGTGGGGACCACCTAAAAATTTATTACATGCCAAATGTTCCTATATAGGTATAGAATGGAGGAATTAATATCCTGAGGGGAAAAAAAGGCCGGTGCATACCAGTGAGCTGCTAGATACCAGAAATGGGAGGTTTGCTTCAGAAAGGAGAGGGCTGTTTTCCATTCAGCTCCTGTGTGGCTTTTCTGGTGGTTGTAAGGACATCTGGGACTGAAATGGAAAGAGAGGGGAGGGTCACGAGGAGGTCATGAGCCTTTGGGGATATTTCTGCAGAAAGCAGGTACTGTTGTCAGATGGATGCTACTAACACTGGGGAGATGGACTGATAAACACATTTGAGCCTCAGATAGTTTGGTAGAATAAAACATAGCTATAGAAGAAAAAAATTACCACTGATTTCAAAGGAAACAAATTTCCTCTTAATGCTCCAGGCTATGAACTTGTGGACATTTAGCAATCTCTTCACCATTCTCCCAAACTGAGTGTTTATAGAATGGCACAGGTAGAGAGTCTGTTCACAGCAATTATCTCTGCTTCAGCAACTAGAACCACAATTCCTCACACTCACTCTAAGTGCTATAATTATCTCTCAATACTTGGTGACTAATTCGAAGGCAAGCACTGTTAGAGGCTGTCCAAGTAATATTTTAAGTATATTTTTAGAATGCATGTTTTTTTGGTTGGAAACAAAATAAATGAGACTCTGGTAGTTCTTACTACCTAACTCTAATACACACTCTGGATAGAAATACAGCAGAATTTGATTCTACCTTAAGTCAATGAAAAAAGCTGTATTCTGGCAATATAAGCTCCATTTTCTATAATCAGTCAGGGCACTTTGCATTTCAGTCATAAATTAATCTGAAGAATTCAGAAGTATGTTGCTAATAAATCTTTGCCCAGAGCCTTTGTGAGAATAGATAATATGGCTGTTTCCTAAAGAGCTTAGATTAAGACATAAAGACAAAAAATGGGAAGAGAAATTAGAATTCTTTGACTCAATTACTAAATAATTCTTCTTTTCTGCATACTTTACAGACAGTAGAGGTGTGAAATACTAGCCTAAAAGGTATTTTTTTCTTTCTAAATAGAACTAAAGCAAAAATAACATCTTGTAACAAAAACCTGAAGAATTTATGGTGTACAAGACAGCATAGCAGGTCACAAATATACTTCCACAGTTTATAAAAGCATCAGTGTAACACTTTCCTGCAGCAGAGACAAGACCTTTATTTTCCCAGCATATATATATTTTTTCCCCCAGAGGATATCTAGGAGTCTGATATCCCTCGATGGATACAAAGGAACCAGAGTTCTTTCTGAATACAGACTGCAGGAATGCAGCCTTTAGCAGTTTACACTCCACCAAGAGCAAAATCATGAATCTCATATTCCTTGAGAGCACTTGGTCTACTCTGACCCAGATGCAGGCCTTCTGTGGTCAGAAGAAATTTATATCCAGATTTTGAAGCCCTGACAATAACCCATTTTAGACTATAGAAATAGCTTTTTACATATCAGTTTTTTTCTAGATGCTTTGACATTGTTTGATGGATTCACAGCTTCTGGGGCTGCTCTTTTAGGAGAAAGTACAGTCATCTTGATTCAGTCTCTACTATAAAGGTGAAGGGTAAAAAACAATAAGTGAAAAATAAACACAATTTTCTCCTGTATTAAAAGATAAGCATATTAAGTTGTGTAAATTTTTAAGAAATACCTAATAGCACAAGTCTTTATGCAAAGTAATCTGTTCATGGACAAGGATCTCAGCTGGCATTCATCTGACATATTTCCAATTACAGATTATCTGGGTGTCAGTTTCAAGCATTTTTGAATGATTAACCCCTCAGATACTGTTATACTCAGGAAGCGTATAATTTACAAGCCCATTTTTTCCAATATTCATTTTCTCAATAATTTCTAGACAGATTTTTGTAATTTCACAATATGAAAATTTTTCTTTCCAATTCACTTCTCTTCTTCACCTGTCAGATTTACAAACTCCATCTGGAATCTGAAAAAAGCAATCTGTTCATTCCTTCCACTCTCCTTTCTAATGAGGCATCTGCAGACAGAGCTAAGCTGACAGTGTGGATGATGTAGAAGGAAAGCTGCAGACAACTCAGCTCATTCTTCCATAACTGTAGTGATACTATAACACAAAAGTGAAAGAAATGTCTTTGTCATTAATGGAAGTACATGTGACTCCACAGCATTCAAGGGTGTAGATTAGAGTAACAGGACAATAACATTACAGTGTTGGTTTTCCTGACCATAAGCTCTGCAGATTGGTTTATTATTGTATCCCATTTTATCACATTCTCAAGATGCTGACATGTAATGAACCGTTAATGAATTTATTCCTTTATCTTTATGCATCAAGAAGAAAACCTCTCTGTACAGCTTCAACAACAGTACAAGAAACACCACTGTAGGAGACTACAATCTCTTTCTTCCTGGAAAAGGCTAGCCTTTTTCATTGCCCAAAGAGCGTTGTTAGACCTGATTGCCCATAAAGCATTGTTGGACTCAATCTGATGATTGAGTTCTACCATGAGTAGAAATATGCACTCAGTATCTAACTGTGAAAAAAACTCAACAACAACAAGAACAAAAAACGATCTGATTTATGAAATTACAAAATAATTAGGAAAGAAAAGACGTCTGTCATCCTACATGACAAGCTCATACAGCTAGCCTTTTTTGGGAAAGTGCCAGTTACCTCCCACATACATGGCTTCAGTTCTAACATTAAAAAAAAACAGACATTAAAATCATGTAAATATAACCAACTTTCAGAGATACAACAAGTATTAAACAGTTTCACATTCATTCATTTGAAAGCATATTGGAAAAATAAATCCAATCTGCACTGACATCTGTTATTTTACAGTTTTTCGGTTAATGTATTACAGTTGGAAAGTGGATTATTTTTCCTTTCTGAAAACTGTAAATATTCTTTTCTTTATTAGAGAAAACAAAATAATTTACATGGGTGAGTTAAGAGGTAATCAGGGCCTACTCTCTTTACTGTGTTTGGCATATACATGTGGGCAGAATGAACATAATAGACCATATAGCAAATGTCTGACAATGAGAAAAACAATTAAGAAAAGATATTAATAATGAAATTCTGCAGTCTGTAATTCCATTGTGTGAACAGGAATTATTTACATACTATAAGCACAGAGAGGCAGGTAAGAGATATAATTGGAATTGTAACAGGATATTACTTGACTCATATCAGTGAATAATAAGAAAAATATTAAAATACATTTTATTTTTCCATCTGCTTGACATATGCACTAATGGATGAGGAAGGAATTCATATAACTTCATTAAATGACAGCTGTTCCCTGTTCCAATATGCAACACAAGCATTTAAACTCAATAATGCCACCTTCTGAACCACCATGGGATGAACCACACATATTGGGTGGTTTTGGAAAAAAAAAAAGAAAGGAATGTAATTTTTTCTCATGATATGTCAATATTTGTCTAGAAAATGGAAGCTTTTTCCACTTCAAGTTGAAAAATATTCCTTTTAAAATTACTTCATATAGGAAAAAAGCTTTTTTTTCCTAGGAACGTGGATAAATTAAAAAGAAAAAAAACACCACCAAAACCCCCCCAAACAAACAAAAAAATAAAACTACAACACCAAAAAAAACCTCCATATAAAACAGAAAAAAAATCAACAGGTTTTTTTTTTTTTCCCAGTACCAAAAGATTTTATGATTATGTATTTTTGTTAATTTTCCCCTTTTTTTTTTCCTGGGGAAAAGGTACATTTGTGTATTTCGGTATTTATCTATTTTTAACAGCTCCATGCTCTCAAAATGTTGCCTGTAGATTTTAATTTTTCAGCCTATTTTCTCAGTCTACTTTGCATACAGAAGAGAAGAGGCCTCAAATAGACATTTTGGAAAATATGGCTGCTGTCTAAAACTGCTGCTTTGTATTTTTAACTTTGTCAATAGTATATAATGCATGTATCACAGGTATGTGAACTAGAAAGACTCTGAAACCAACTGCATTTTGTCCTCTAATATACCAGCTCCCTATATCAGTGGATATAAACAGCTTTCATTTATATGTAATTCAATATCTTCTATGAACAAGGATTAATGTAGTATTAGCTATCTTCTAATAGCTATTAAGCTGTAATTTTGTAATGAATCAATTGTAAATTTCTGGTGCTTGGTAATAGTTCTCTGCAGATTTCTTCCATAGCATTTAGCCTATTACACAGACAAAAATAGTTCATAAAAAGGACATTTTAAGAAATTATTTGCCATTAGTTTCAGTACAATAGATTAAAAGATATTCAAGTTCTAAAGATATGTCCTTTGGTTTTATTTAATATCTAGAAAGTCAGCCCTCTTGGGGGGATTAAACTTGGTTTGTTCAGATAAAAAATGATTCTAATATTCCATATAATTTAAGGGCTTAATTCACCACTTGAACAGTTTTGTCACACTACAAATGACCTTTTTCAGCTCACAGCTTATTATGATAGGTATTAAGAGAGGATAAAAACCAAAGGAAACAACTATTTGCAAACTCTCATGTTAGATATTTATCATAACTGAACATTTTTATTTAATCATTTGGATTCCATTATCCAAGGAAATAGTTTTACTTCAGAAATATTAAAATAAATTCTGACTTGTTACAGAAATTAATAACATAATTCATAAATATTTATAGTTTAATTCCAAGAAACATTATAAATTTAAATGTAGTCAGCACAATTTTAAAAATAGTTTTATAACTAATCTACCTTCCTCATTTACACAAGAATGCCCTTCGTCCAATGTAACATAAAGCTCATATTTTGGAATATTTTTCTTATAACTCATAGTTTTACTGATTAAAAAAAGTCAAGCCTTATTTTCTCAAGTTACAGCTCATCTATCACTGTAAGATCATCCCAAAGTTACCTGTATTTAGCAAAAGCCTTTGACAAATGGCTAGAATTCTGCAAATATGCACAATTCTTCCATTTTGACCTCACCTTTTTTTTTTAGCCACAAAAAATTTAGTCAGTTCAAGGAATATTGTAATTTCACTTACTATTGTCTAACTGCCAGGGGAACAAGTTTTCATTATTCTCACCAAAAATAAATGCAAGCCTTGATATAAAATTTCAAGGCCCTTACGTTTTGGGGTTTTTTTGGGAGAGAAGGCTGATCTAGCAAAGGGCCATACATCCGATTTCCTCTCCTGTCTGTGCATTCAACCACCTTTTTACCTGATCCCCCGATGGGCAGGATGGGCACAGCTGTCAGGCTGGTGCCCCCAGGGCTGGCTCCCGCAGGGTAGCTGTGTGGCTGAGGAATGGGGTCTGCTGGGAGCAGCAGAAAGATCTGGGTTTATCCAGCCTGGAGAAGAGAAAGCCTCTGGGGACACCCTTCTGCTGCCTCCAGATACCTGATGGGATGATAGAGAGAAGCAGTCAGGCTCTTGGTGGTGCACAGCAGTGGGATGAGAGGAAACAGCATGGGCTGGAACAGGGAAAACTCCATTTAGATGTAAAGAAACCTTTTTACCAAGAGGATCAGGTTGGCCCCAGATGTTGCAGACTCACTCCCCAGTCTGCAAGGTGTTCAGGGCTGCACCTAGCCTGGAGAAACCTGGTAAAATTAGACCTGCTCTGAGAAGGGGGTTGGGATAAATGCTGATGGAGGTGCCTTTCAACCAAAGGCTATTTTGGTAAGAGAAATGGCCAAATGACAGTAGTCAGAAGAATGAGGTGGATAGTTCCTTCCCTCACTGGAAAGTAAACATCTGGATGAATGGGTTAGTTGTTCTGGTATCACTGTCAGTACCCATTCCAGCTGCTACTCATTGGTCATAAAAAATATAAGCATTTATCAGCCCTGGAAGAACTAAAATATACCAGACACAGAACTAAAGTGGACCAGACACAGTACAGTTTAATGAAGCTATCATTATTTCTTTCTATTAAGATGTGATAAATAAAAAAATTTTAGGGCTTTATTTTTCCACAATATTAAATGAGATTCCTGTGATAGATTGAAAATTGCTTTTGCAAACCCTAGATACTCTGTCTGTTGCTTGCTTTTTTTTTTTTTTTTTTTTAATTGCAAGCACCAAATTTTCTGTTTAGTATCCTGAAAACTACTCCTGCTCTGCTTTAGCACATCTATGGCCCAGCACTTTTATTCTCTATATATTTAAGCTTCAAGCCAGTAAAATTTATATTGCAGCTGATACAGCTGTCTCTAAAACCAATGGATATTTCCAGAACTCCTGGGGGGCCAAGCTGCAGCTGTCCTTGTGTTGATGTTACAGCAAAGGACACAAAACAACTCTTCACCTACTCACTTGCAGACTTACATACTACGTATACTCAGTTGTAGGCATGATAGACTTGAAATATGACAGTATTAAAACATGGTATTTTACTGCCAAAAGGAGCAGATATCATTCCCTCTCCCAGCTTCATATATTATGAGAGAACAAGCTGTACAGGGAGAAGTTCACCACCCTTCTAAAAGGGCTACAATGCATCTTTACCTCTAAATATATGCATGGACAGTATTTTATATGAGAAGACCTTGTGCCTCAGATAGACAGTAATTCTATTTTTAGCCTAAGCCTGAAAGATATTGAAAGGAGGCTCCAACAATATGGAAGCATTTTGTATTTTCAAGTATTAGGAAAATGGTTTTACATCTCTTAAAACACAGCCTCTACAAAAAGCAGAATAGTATGTCCTCTGTGACTTCTTAAGAATTGGAAATTGAAGCCAAGTTTTTATTTGAAATCCTCTTTTAAATTCTCCTAAAAAGTCTCAGCCATTCTACCAGTAGCAGAAAATAGACTTAAAGAAGTACTTTAGCTCCAGTAAGCACCTCAGCAAAGAGCATTCCTCATATAGCAGAATGAACTATAATGAGTCTAGACTAACCCACACCTCAGTGTAAATGGCCTAACACCTCACTTACTGCTTTCTCTGTATGACCAGGTTTAGATCCTAAGATGGGAGTATCACTGAATAGAGGAAAATCATGGAATCCAGGCTAAAGTATAAGAAGGAAACCTGTAACATAGTAGAAAAGAAATCTAACTGTAAGAGAAAAGTAAGAATATTGTAGGCTATTTGTTCTGATCTTTACTGCATATTGTCTGATTCACTTGCCAATATAATCTGGCAGCAAATAAATGCTGCTAATAAAATCTCAGACCGTCATTTTAGAAAATATTTCAACCAGTACAGTAAGTTTATACCACAATCTGGTTCTTGCACTTCTCACCAGGAAATTTCAGCAGCCATTCAGCAATTACAGGTCACCTCTTCCACCAGAGAAATCCTTCTCACTCCTTACCTGTATGTTCCCTGCTCTCAAGGCTCACTTGTATCCAAAATTTGTTCATTTGTCAAAGTAGTGAATTGGATGCAGGATCTGATCTGACAGAAAATGATTCCTTTGCCTCTTCTCCTTCTTTCCATTTTTATCTGTGTAGCTCTCTTGCTGTATGCTGTATATGCACAATCATTTGTGCTGGTATAAGGATGGGAGGAATGAGAATAGGAGCATGTTTTTAATGGTGGTAAGGAATGCTTTTTCCAGTATCTGTGCCAGCTTACATTTGCTGAAAGTGCTTATTGAACAACCTAGCCGACTCTTCAGTAAATTTGATGTAAAATTTAACTATTGCTTTGACTCTATTCTTATATACATTTTCAGCAATATTTTGGTCAAAAAACTTTCGAATTATACAAGTGAACAAACTGACCAAACATTATTGATATATTGAAACTACATATATAGCATGTGTTTTAATATACAATAAGATTCAGAGAAAATATATGATGCATAATTTGCCCTATTTTGCAGTAACAACCAATTTCTTTGGAATTCTAGGGGTTTTATTGTCTTCTTTGGAACAAAAGATTTTTTTCTGTCTGACATTACCTGCTGAACCTCCTCAAAGAATAACTTCCAGAGATAAATCTCTTACTCAGTTTCAGAAGTGCTCTTTTCAATGTAATATGTCTTAAATCAGATAAAATCATAATTTCTCCCGCAAAGAAAAAACAAACAAACAAACAAAATTTTTAAAAAGTCAAAACAGCTGTACTGTGGAAGCTTGCATCTAGTATTACCAGTCCCCAAAGCTTTCTAAAACTGCTAAATTGTCTTACAAATCTGTTTGGGTTCCAGATGGGGTTCTATTTTTGTTTATTTTTTTTAACTTACCTTTTATCGATTGTACTCTGAAGTTTTTCCCTGAATTAATGGGGACAAGATCCTTACCCTCTATGCCATGAAATCTGAGGCTCCAAGATAACACAGAGGCTAAGTGCTAGAGAGTTAAAAAATCCAAAATCCGCTAGGTAATGTAGATATCAAGGCAAATCATGAAACTGCCATTTTATTAACATATAGCTGTTATTATATTCAGGAGGAAAAAAACTATAAAATTGCTGGTAACCAGCAAAATGAATACAGAATACAGAATTTTAGATACCATCTGTCTGTGGCTCAATAGTTCTGCTTTTTTGGTAGCTCTATTTACAGTGCTACAAATGGTGTCCATTTACTGCAGTTACTGTTATGCACTTGGATTTCAAAGTTCACTTTAATTTAAGAAACTCTTTAAAGTTTGATCAAATCTGGGAAAACATCCCCCTGGAATGGGGGAAAAAAAATAGATGCATTCCTTAGATGAGAGTACTGATTATCTTATAGCATAACCTATCACAGAGAGAAATGAGAATATTTGGACAATGCTTTCAGGCACATGGTGTGATTCTCCAGGTTCTTCTGTGCAGGGCCAGGAATTGGACTTCATGTTGTAATATTTGTCTTTGTTTCTTATTATTTGAATATATTCTGATGGACAATAAATTAAATTAATTTTCCCCAAGTCATTTTACCATTACCAAGTAATTGGTAAGTTATGTCCCTATCTTCATCTTATTACAGTCTTTCTTATCCTATTTTCTCCTCATCCTGCTGAGTAGGAGGAGGGAGTGAGCAGCCAAGCGGGAGTTTGGCCTTTAGCCAGTTAACTCACCATGTGAAAAGCAGTTGAACATAGTTTTCAGCTTTTCTAACAGTTCTGCTTGTGGAGACCATCTGACTCACCACAGCTCCTTACAAAACCTTTGAACAAATGCATCAGAGCATTAAAAATAAATCTCCAGGTTGCTGCACAACTACATAAAAAAATTCCCTAGAGTATTTATTGACACACTAAATATGTTGATTAATAAGCTCCAGTTAGAACTAAAAATAAAGATTCAAAGATTGTTATCCTGAAATTTGCATCAGTGTACATTTCCACGGAAATTTATTCATATGTATATTATGGTGATAATTCGCTCATGGTGTTATTGCACATACTTTTTGATGTATTTGTCCTCCATGCACAAATAAATGGTTTGGTTTAGTTTAGTTTAGTTTAGTTTAGTTTAGTTTAGATTAGTTTAGTTTAGTTTAGTTTAGAGAACTATGCTCAGTGCTGTGCAGAAAGTGCTTGAAGAGGAAGCTGAGTCAAAGAAAATTATATTCTGTTTTGATTTATGAGCATAGACAATTCTTGAGAAAGAATTTTTCTGTAGGCATGGAATACTAAAGCTGATCTGAGCTATCAGAGGAAAATGTTTATTTGTTGCTTGATCAGATAGTTTGGAACTGTGGTTGATGCATGCAAACAAATTTGCATGAGATTATATTTGAAATTAATTATTAAAATCTGTGTACTTAGTTTTTAAAAAGCATTTTATTAGCTGCAGATATCTATAGCCAATAATGGAAGATTGATTTGCTTTTCAAAACTAGAAGTGAAGAAGAAAAATTATATTTACATTTCTAGAGAAAATGCATTTGTCTAGGAATCAAAGTATTGAAGAGGTGGATTTCTCTTTCTCTTTTACTCGGTATAGGAAAGCATTTTGCAAAAGATAAGACTGGGCACACCTGTTGTATGACGCTGGCCAAGTCACTTCATGTCACTTTTGTGCTCCACTACACAGTGGGATAAAAATGTTTTGACATTTATTTCCAAAAGGACATGCATGAATTAATAGCTGTTATGAAAAACTTCTTTTGTGTGAAAATTGAACTAAAGATATACTACAAATCTGCGAGTGGATAATGAAATTAAAGATCTACCTTGTTCCCTAACAGAATTCCTGTTTATGTGCATAATTTAAATAGGGCAAGGAACATACCTACAAAAAGCAATCAGGGAAACCTTTTCTTCAGCATGTTGGATGTATGCTGCATGATCAATTCTCCTCCAAGCCTCATAGTTAGCAATGAGACATTGAATTGTCTGAAGTAATTGTCTAGCAATGAACCAATAAGCACCTTGTGAGGAAAAGATCAAAGGAAAACCACAGCACTTAGAAATTTGCAAGAGCAACTGGGCTGCTTTATGCACGTGTTACAGCGGGGTCCTGCAGGGACAGACTGCGGGCTCTAGGGACAGCCAGTCCCCTCTGTACTATCACAGCCAGTGATGGGCATTCTGTCCACCACCTTTACCGGTACAGCTTCACACTGAGGACAGATGGGGAGGAATTAGTAGACACGGATGGGATATGAGCTGTTGATCACATTTTTACACACATAACTACACCCAAAGTCTAATCACAAGCTCTCACACACGTGAAGAAATTGCTGCATGAAAATCTGGTATCACAGCTGGCCAGCAGCAGCTTCAAGTAATAGAACTCTTTAGGATGATAAAGGTTTCATCAAAGTTCAAAACAGTTCTTTTATTTCTCCTAAAATATTTATTCCACTGCTTATTTAACTAATTTAACTAACTGTCCTGATTTAACTAATGCTATTGCTTCATAGACCTTATGAAAATGAGAAACTGAATACAGAATTCTATATGAACTGCATTAGTAAACAAGAATCTTTCTTTGTGGACCAACTGCAGCACTTTATTTTTAATATCTAAAATATTGCTGCATTCTTGTCTGTAAAAGCAGATGTAGCAGCTACTGCCAAACTGGCTGTTCCCTGATGTGAGATGTGACTGTAGGTCTGGTAACTCAGTAGGAAACAGCTTGAGGAAATAGGAGTAATTAAAAAAGTAATTTATTTTTTTTTCCCACATGGTGGGTCTCTAAAAGAAATAATTAAATCTCCACCAGTTAATCCTGTTTATTGACTCACATGAAAATTATGCTTTATTTCCTGTAAGTTTGATTCAGTTACGTACTAGAAGTAGTTTAGTGTGAGAGACACCACTTCTTTGGTGGTGACTTTTGAAGAAAGTACTATTGTAGAAAATCTATTATGTTAAGTAGAAACATTTCCAGTCTGAGTCACTTTTCTTGATAGCAGAGACATATTATTATCCAATAAAATTATTTTTAATATTCAGCAACATACTAAAAGAAATGCACAGGAAAGTCATTATGTTCCATGCTTTTAAAAGCTCATTGAAATAAGACATTAATGTTTTCAACCTCTAAAATTAACTTTTGCAATCAAGTCAAGCAAATCCATTTGTGGACATTAGCTTCACTTATCACCATTAAAATTTGGGGAATGCTGAATGTATTTAATATATGAGGTGTGTAGTGAAGCTATTGGCACTGCTTTTTTAGTAGTACCAATAAAGAAAAAGGAAGCCTGTGCTCTGCAATAGTGTCCAAAAATGGCTTTTAGATAAATCTCTACTTAAGGTAATGTACAAGGAATGGAAAGAAAATCTATTGTCCAAATTGCTACTTAAAACTACTGCTGTTGAAAGGAAGGCTTTTGCTAACAATGCAGCTTCTCAATGTAAGATCTTCAAAAAGAGATCAGGTCTGTATTTTTCTGACAAAGAATAATGCAAAGTTATGTTTTGTGTCTCCAACTGATTTTCTCCCATTTTTCCAAAATGTTATATTCAAGGATGCCTTGCGAATCCCTAAGTTCCACTGCAAGGAAATCTTTAACCACATTTACAATTCTTCAAATTCAGTACTCACATTATTCTCTATTTTCCTTTAACCACAGAAGTCCTTCCTTCTGATATAAATGAAAATAATGCATTTAGTGGGGAAGCATTAAGTTTATTTGATCAGATAAGGATTTGGTCCTTGAACATGTGTGGCTGCAGACTTGAGAAGCACAGGCAGCACTTTGAGGACACTAGATTTCTGCTGTGGGACCTGTCACTTTGGCAGATTTTCATGCACTGCCAGCAAAACAGGACTGTGGCTTCTCTGTGGTGTATCTAAGGAAAAACAATAAAAAGCTAGTGCTCAGAAGGTGGCTAAAATGACATTTAAAGATTTACCTGTTTAAACACTCAGGCTGCAATCATGCTTCTTCTTGTCTACAGATCCTGAGGATAAATTTCCCAGTTTTTTAGTTTTTCACTACAAAACACTTCAGAGTGAAAGAGAATATTGCCTCATCTCAGAGCTGAAAAACACTTACAGAAAGGTAACAACTTAATGCCTATTCTATCTATCTATCTCCCAGACCATTTTCTCCACTTCTTACACCAAAATATAACTCCAGACACCAGCAAAATCACAAATCCCTCATCTTTTCCTCACTTATCTCTCCACTCCATAGGTTTACTTTTCCTTACTTATTACTTGACATGATATTTGGGAAGATTGGTATTGAATTTTTGTGTAAAACTTAAGCTAACAAAGTGATTTTTGTTAATTATATGAAATTACATCTAGCAATTATCAAAAAGTCTAAGAATGTCAAAGTTTTAATGATGAAATTTTACTGGGGAATAATGGCACATTGAAGAAGATAAATTTGATGTTTAAACACTTGCAGTATACAAGGTTGACTTTAAGGAGAAATGTTTCACAGATCTTTTAAAAAACAAAATTATGTGAAGCTACAGGTCCTTCTACTGTAAATTTATTTGAACCACAAATTGTTCTTTTACCTCTAGAATGGCTAATAATTTGCAGAATATACTTTCCCAAGTATAGAAATACAAAATATAGAATTTGCACCATACAAACATTCTGCAAGCAAAGAATCACTAGATTTTAAGTCAACCTTGGCTTATATTTCAGTGGCTGAGACTTTTGAAAATGGAAAACAGGAAAGATTTCTTTTGAAGCATGTTCATGTTAAGACAGTACCAATACCATATAAGTATTTGAACAAACATGATATGCCTACTAACTTGAAGAAAACATTCAGATGTTGATAAATACCCTCTTCTGTTCTTTTTATCTTCCCTTTGTGTTGTACTCACAGGAGATGGAAGTGTAAGATTCAGAGAGTCTCAGAAAGTGTAAGATTCCTCTCTTATAGAAACATTAATTGTGGAGAAGAAACAGGCACCGAGTCCATATGTCTGAAAATTGAAAGTGAAACTGACGTTTAAGAATATTTGCAGGATGAAAGCTTTCATAAGGTTTGATTCTCAGCACGTTCCTGTGCTTGGCAATGTGTTGCCATTTTATTACAAGTTTTTTAAAATCACAAGGGTTTTTAGGGTGAGATGTAGTAAGTTTGCAACTTACAGGCACACTGCAGTGCTCGCCCAAGCCCCGATAAAATTCAGTAGGACTTGTGTGGTGGTTTAGGAATTATATTGTCCAATTTAACGCTCCCACTAAAACACACACAAGGCTCACTCCCCCGTTCCCCCACCCCTTCCTCGGGCTGGAGACAGAACCGGAGGCCCAACCGATGAAGATCACAGGTTGCGATCAAGGTTGAGATAAGGACAATTTGCTGAAAACAGCAATGAGGTGAGAAAACAAAGAGTAACAGCAACAGTACTGATGAGAGAAGATGCAGAAAGAAACGATTCACGCAATAATGCCCCTACAATAAGTAATTGTATTTAGCATTTAGATAGCAGTTTGAATATTAGGCCTTAATACCTGGGCAATCACTTTCCTGATTAAAATTCTTCCTGATAGATAATTTGTCAAGAAAATTACCTACCATTCTGGAGTGGAAAATCATACTAATGGTACCGAGCAGTATCTTGAACGCTGGCTTGTATTTTGCATATAAAAAGATAAGTTAGATGTGGGATAAAGATCTTGTCCAAGAATGCTTCTCTTTGATTATTAGAATTAAAGTTGAGAGATTACTTCATTGTGCATTATTTATTGACCTATTAGAGGAATTAATTCTTTATATTCTTGCAAATATAAGTGGACAGTGTCAGTACCGAGTCATTAGTGCTAGTTTCACTAAGTTTCATTAAGTTTCACCATTAATTGAAAGCTCAGCACTACTTTCTCAGCGAACACCTAGTTAAGATACAGCTTGATGTTTGAAGTTTCCGAAAGCATAAGGAAACAAAGCAGTAGAAAATAATAAAATAGCATTAGAATTTGCATACTTTTGTGGCAGCCCACAGCACAGATTACAACTAATTTTCACTGAACTGCTTCACAGAATTAATTATGAGCACATCAGCTAATACTTAGTCTGAGAATAGGTTCTTAATGCCAACGGCTATTTTGTGCTGCTGGGAATAAAATAGACAGTGTAAGACAACAATGTGAGATGTGGAGAAATAGAAAAGTATGTAAAAAAGACTTACTCAAATGTTCTTCCCTTGACCTTGTCTTTTTCATGATGCACCCTTCTGTCAACACATCAATTTTCATTCTCAGCACGGTCACCTATTTCATGAGATTTTTCTTACAGAGTTGAGGAAATAGAATAATTTAAAACTCCTTACTACAGTACCATTTTATCTTGGAGAAGGATTAGTCCCATAGGGATTTTTTCTTCTGTCTGTTTCTGGTGCCATTAGTTCCATTATTGCCTCACTCGTCACTCGGGCTCACACGGAGGGCTGTCTGTGCCTGGCTGCGCTGGCTGCACTGTGAGCCCAGAGCTGCTGTTAAACCTGGAAGTGTATGCTTTGGACCTCAGTGATTGTGTTCCCTCACATTAACAAATCCTTCTCCCAGTGAAGATAAAAGTTCAGTCACTTAATTGTTCATCATCACCCTGTGTCCTCCCACAGTTTCCTCCCAGTATCTGATTGATTCAGGAGACCTCTCTTACTCTCCTTACCTGAATGCATTGGGAATCCACATCAAAGTTTCCAGCAGATAGCTTTCTGCTCGCATTTGGACGGACAAGTAAGAGCAAATTATGAGCTGGAAAGAATAAATTGATTCCAACATCTTTACACCAGGTTGAAGGGATTGTTTTAATCTCAGTAGCTGAATTATGAACAGCACAGCAATATACTTCGAAGTAAACTTGAGAAGCTTGTTATTACTTGAAGTTCAGGCAAGACTAAGGCTGAAAGATCACAGTAGGCAGCAGTAGTCTTCTTGCTCTTTTGTTGTGTGTTTTGTTTTGTTTTGTTTCAGCAAGAGCATCTAATACAAAGTTATGACAACTTAATGATATATGGGTGTGACTGTTAATTCTTTTTCCCATTTTGATCTTACTATTTTTACTATAGATGTTCTAGAAGCCTCCCATAGATCAATATCACATCTCACATAGAGACAAACATATGAAATATTAAAAGTCTTTAAAAAGAGAAGTATATTCAGTATTCTGTGGATAATAATTGCATAATTTTTATTTCCTCCATGACTTTCAGTTAAAACAGAAAATTAAAAGAGTCATTATGTCCCATTAGGTATTGGTTTGTGAAGAATTAATTATGCAGTTGAGATGGACTGTTATTTTGAATTCATTCTTTTATCCTGTGGTACCCCCAAAAGTAAATTATAGGGATCTTTTGACATTTGAGACTAAACAAGGTTATAATCTTACAATAGGTTCTACGCATTTCTAGAAGCTTACTCTTTCAAACTGTGGACCAACATTTGTGGTGCTGATTACAGAGAATATATATTTTAAATGCATGAACTTTGATTTTTTTCTATCTGGCATAAGTAATTACTAAAATTGTAACTCCCAAGAAAATGTGTTTTGTGATATTCTGGTCTGCTCACAGAATGAGTGGCATATGCTTATAAAATAAAGTTCTTAGCTACATTTGCAATTTTTTCCTTCTCAAATATCTGCAATTAAGTTTAAAAGCATCTGTAAGCTTTTGCTTTTATCAATTATATTTACTCCAAGGTTCAGAAGATTAAAATTTGGAGTATCACTCAGAACAGGTATCAGTATTATCAGCTGGTAAAACAACAGAGCATGAAACTTGTTAATAAAAAACAGCAAAGTTAATGAAAACAGAATTATCTTCAATACTTTTTCTCCTGATAAACGAACAGCACAGGCCACAAGATGAAAATGTATTCTTACATTACAGAGTTTAATCATGTACACTGTACCTCTGCTGAGATAATACACAGGACACAGAAACGTACGGAAAACTGACATTTTTGTACTTGAAGACAAAAGACATTTTTTCCCTTAAGGGAAAATACCCCAGCTGCTTAGCATCAGAGAGGTCAAGCTGGCTACAGAACAGGAGATTTGAGCATGTGGGACCAAGTATTCCTCGGGGGGGAGTAAACAAAAACATCCAACTTTGGTGCAAAATACCCTCTTCTAGAAAATGCATCAAAATTCTCCACAGGAGAGAAATGACAATATGAAAAATATTAAGTCTTCTGTAAAGATCAGAATATTATTTCTGATAATTTAGAAGTACAAATTGAGTCAGGAATGTCAATAATTATATATACCTCGAGAAACCCTACAATTTTGATGAAATTGCCTGCCCTGCATAAATGCTTTGCACAGTTTTGTTGACCAGGAAAATAAACTTTGACTCTTTCCAATCAGCATTAACTATTTATTTTAAATTCATAGATGAAGAGAGATGAATATCTTTTTATCTAAAACAGGAAAAGTCTAAAAATAAACCTGATTTTCAAATACACTTTTTCAAATTCCAGAGGACAAGGGACCAAACTAGATGCCAGAGGCCTCCTTTGCAGAGCCATTTCTGTCCTGCCTCCCTGCAGGTGGGGAGCAGGTCTGGCCAACTTGCTTGGTGTGGTCCCACTGAATGTGGGGCTGGAGGTGCTGTCTTTTCTCCCTGGGACCAGGGCTGCCCTGTAGCTTGGAACCATAGGGTTGAAGCCTCTGGTGGGGTTGAAGCCCCTTTGATCATGGCTTGCTTTGCCCAGAGTGCCCATTATCTACAAGTTAATATAGCTGACTGCAGCTTCTGAACTGTGAGCATAGACCAGTACATACGTTTCTTTTCTGACCATCACAACATTCATCTTTGTGTTTGCAAATTTTATGCAGATTACTCTTTGAAGACCATTTCTGAGTTAAGTAAAGCTGCCAAATTTGATACATGACAATTTGATGCTCAAGTAAGTTTGGATTTTACAGAATTTACTGTTGTCACAGGCATGGAAATATTGTTGTAATTTTGATCATCCATGACAAGACTGTAGGATATGTAAGTGGTGTGGAAAAATGAATATTTTATTCATAGGCTGGAAGCTATCTAGGCTGAAAGAAAGAAAATATTCCTGACAAAGGAATTACAGACCAATAAACTGATTTAGATACCATATTGTCCCCAAATTAAAATACATCATGAGTGCAAATATTCTATTAGGCTGGAGGATATAATTTAGACATAGTTTTAGGAAGAGAAGCCCTTTATAGGAAAAAGTTCTGCAGGTACCTGCAGATCTATGCATTCAGAAGTGCCTGTTGTTTTCCATGTTTGTTAGTTGGTTTAATAATATATATTCTTCTCTTCACAAATTCAGACTCTTTAAAGGATACAGACTTCTTCATTGTGACAGCAGTATTATTACCACAGCTCATCATTGCTGGCCCCAGCTTTTTTGTTGGTGGGGAGCTCAACAGAAAATTCTGTAGCGGATACATGCATTCATATTTGTGTGTATTATGCAA
Organism: Vidua macroura; assembly: GCF_024509145.1. Taxonomy (NCBI): domain Eukaryota; kingdom Metazoa; phylum Chordata; class Aves; order Passeriformes; family Viduidae; genus Vidua; species Vidua macroura. Next base: position 29,171,262 of record NC_071576.1, on the reverse strand, counting down.
GAGGCTTAAGAGAAGAACAATATGGGTTATTAATCATCAAGACAAAAGTTAGAGTATTTAGCTCCTATCAGAAAACAAAACAAAAAAATGCAATTACTTTTTGTGAGGGACCTTGTAACTGTCTACTGCAGACCTTGTTTCATGCTCAGCCTGAGCATGAAAACACCACATGTCCTTTTCTACAACTTTAAGACCTGTATTTCAGCTCAAATGTTTTCTGTTTCAAAAGCTCATAGGTATATGCATATAGGGGTTGTACATATTATCAGTGTTCAAAGAATAGCATGCAAGATACTGATTTGATTCAGTATTACACAAAATTCCCACTGAATTATCAAAATGGGCAGTCTTTTGCACTCCATGTTCAGGAATGGGAAATTCATTGGTCTGTGCAATCACAAGACAGTGAAATTTAATATTCCCTCTTTTGCTTTTGTACTGGCAGTGGAACTTCATTAAGAGTGACTGTGATCCAAAAATCAGAAGGATAATTTCAAGAGAAGCAGGAAGAACTCAAGGCAGAAGTTCCAAAACCTACACATTAAATTACAAAGTCAGTGTGAATGTGGAGAAGTGATTAAATAAGAATTTTTAAGGAAACCTAGTAGTATATTTTCAGGCTGCTGGTTCAGTTCTATTGACATTATTTTCTTTGTAAATCAAGTAAGGAATAACTCCCCTGTATAAAAAAATCACTTATAGGAAAGAGTCAAGAAAGAAATACACAAGAAATGTCCCCTCACAGCAGAGATTGAATTTTCTGCTGCTGTAGTTTCACTCCTTGGACTAAAGGGTTAGTTGGCTTTGTTATTTTTCTGCCACTGTTGCTGTTTCTCAAATTAGGCTGACAGCTCTGTTTCCACAGTCTACATCTTTTCATGCTGTGAAACTCTGTAAAATGGTCCAAAAAGTGCCTATGCAGTGGGTCAGAAATTATGTATATTCATTTAATCCTAAAACATGAATGAAATGGAATGTCAACTTTATTTCCACACTCCAGAAAAGTCACTGAAGACAAGTAAGTGAAAAACAACTACTGAGTTTAAAAAAATCTGGGAAAAATAATTTTTTGCAATTTGACAGGTTTTATTAAAAAAAGCAAGGCTTCTAGCAAGAACTCAAAAAATTACCTTAAAACATTCTAATGTGCTGTTGTCTGGTTTCCCTTTTGAAAACATGTTTTGTGACTTGGACACCCCCAACAGAAGGCAAAGGTATGTTATTCTGTGCAGTTTCTGCAATCTGGTGTCTGAAAGGATCAGCCTCAGAACTGTGTTACCATTAGCTTTCAGCTACCATTCTTGTTTTCAAAGAGGCACTTTCTTTCATTGCTGTTTCCATAGCAAGTGTACAGTACTCAGAGTACCACATGAATTGGTAGTCTGTAAATAGTTCATAGACATTTTTCAAAACTAGATAATTATTAGGCAGTTTAAGGCAATGCCCATCATGCTGACATGGTGATTGTCTTTCTCACCCTTGCTGCTCTGATTTCCCTCTTATAATCAAGATTGAAAACCTGATCAGAAAGAAACCAGCACTGATGATGTAGTTATGCAGTGTCTGGCACACTTGTGACAGAAGCTTACACCAAGCTATTTCTCCTCCACACTGATTATGAGGTAATGAATTCTCAAATGGATATCTTTACAAAACCCCTAGGGCTTCTGTTTTAGGATTTTCATCATGTTCTAGATAGTGTATATCTAGGTTCTAGATTAACACTTGCTGATTGTCTTCAGCTTCTTGATGGCAATCACAACTCTACTTTAAAAAATGAAATCATTCTTAACTGTTCTCTCAGATATCTGATGGATAAGCAGGGGAAACTACTATGATCTTTTAAAACATTTCTTCCATTCTCTGCTGTCACCTAGCTCATTCAAATTCACTTCAGTATTGTTTAGGTGCAACCTTTGCTGCACAGAAACTGTCAATAATTTCCAGGTATTTTGACTCATTAGTGTAATCTGAAAATAGCCCTGATGAAGTCCAATAGCTGGAACTGTACTGACATTGGCCCTCTACCTCCCTCTTCTGTTCAAGTATAGGAATTTCAGTGGATTTGTCTTTCCATTTTCCCAATGACTTCTTTTTTCCAATGTACAAGTCGTTTGCAGAATGCTATGTAAACATCTTATTTACCATCAGGGGTAATATTGAATAAAACATGGTCCACAGCATATTTCAGGCAGATCTGTTGCATTGCAGTTCGTTTTCAGTGGGACATAAATTTCAAGGTGACAGAATTAAATATGAGCTAAAATGATATGTTCTTCTCTAAAAGATAATTTATGAACCTCTGCATTGCTGCAAAGTAAATATAAAAAAATATTGTCTCAAATTTCCATCTTGGATATTCAAATACTGCATAATATTATCCCTAGTTCTATATGATATGAATTTAGGCTTGCATAAGAGCTGAAGCTTATATCTTCTTATGTCCATGGTAATTATGGAATGTTAGATGGTTGGGCTTGACTTCAGAATAAGGCATTGGCTTCTGAGGTTTCCAGAGATGCAATTGCTTTCTTGATTTGGGGTATCAATAAGCCCTTTGTCTTTTTCTGCCTTTTTTTTTTCACCCAGAATTGTTCTTCTCCATGTAGCCCTGTAGATTGAACAGGCATGCAGATCAAATTCTCTTCTGCCCCATCCAAAAAACAGGCGCAGACGTATCCTATGGAAAAAAAAAAAAAGTATTTAATTATAGTAAAATAAAATCTGAAGATGCAACCAGAAAGTGTTTGCAATTTAATATCTGCAAAACCTGATAGTTTCATTTATGTGTTGACTACTAGTGAATATAATGTCAGGGTTATTAACATGGGGGTTCTTGCAGCTTCTTTGCTTCACATTAATTCTACTTCTCATGATGAAATCCAAACACTTTTATTTCTTGTAAAAATTACATAATAAAAGTCAAACAACACAGTTGAAATAGATTTCAAACTTGCTAAACCAGATAATTTGGATAAATTTAGTAGAAATGTTCACAAAATCAGTTATTTCTACCTGAAAGATTTAGATATTGTTAAATCAATGATTTTTAAAGGAAATATTGAAAACTCTTTATATGAAATCTTTAAATCAGCTGCATTACAGAATTTATAACAAAATCTATAAGCTGATTCTCTGTAAGATTTGTTGTGTCTTGTTGACCAAAATGTTATAATTATCTTACAATTTTGCTGCTGATTAGGAGCTGAACTCCAGTACTATTAAAACTGTTTAGCTCTTTCTGTTATCTTTAGGATTAATTAAGTGTCTGGAGTGATGACAGTGGTTTCATTGCTTGCTTGCTTAGTGCATAGCCAGGAGAGCATGGAGAAAGAGTAAGAATATAGTAATTGCAACTAGCAGCTCTCCAGAAAATTCTCCTGCATTTCTTCAGCACTTTACAGCTCAGACATTCAAAGACAGGAGTTAATTCTTTATATCTACTAGTCCTCAAAATTATTTTTTCTTCCATGAATGCAATCTTTGGTTTTTTTGACTCTTTAAAACTTTTAGCATCTACAATTGCTTGTGACAACTGAATTAAAAATTAAAATTTTCTGCTCTCTGACCTTCTTTTACTCTTTTGTGCATTTCTGTTCTCACATGTTTTCTGTGTGTAAGTTTCATGACAATTTTTTTTGTTCTTTCCCTTTCATTTTTCTTCATCATACTTAGACATGTTTTTTTCCTTGTCCTTTTCAGCACTCATGTATAAGACATACTTAAATTTTTTATTATTTTTTTTCTCTAGACCTCCTTTTTTCCCTGCTGTTATCAGTTTCATTTCTCCAATAATTAGCATATATATGGTGCTTTATAATTGTTTAAATATCCATTTTTTTTACCTGGAAGAGTGGAAAAACTAAATCAATCCAGGAAAACAATAGGGGTCAGAACTATAGGCACTGGAGACTTGTGGTGCTGATGCAGTCATTACTGATTTTTGTCATGTCTGCAGAGACGTCCCTCTTTGCAACCAGAGATATTACCAGCTTTTGAGAGGAGGGGTAGCTGATAGGCAGACAGCTGTGTAAGTGCTGACACAAGGCTTGTCCTGAGTCCTGTTGATGGCAATTGAGTCACCAAGTGCAATGTATTGTCCTGTATTTTGCTCATGTTTTGAAGAAACAGCCACACAACAGCCTGGTACCTGTGACAACAGGGATTCAAGACCTGTGAAAAGTCTCTGAATTTGGAAAACTTTTCATTATGATTGGTCCATTAGACCTACAGTCAGTTTTCATTAACCAGGATATTGCACAGGTATTGAATGTGCACTGGAAACATAAGAAAAAAAGGAGAAAAATTATGTTGAGACTTTGTGGTTGCCTGTTTCCCGAAGAAACACTTTATTGATCTATAGCAATTCCTGAATCAATGTAAATGCCTTTAATGCTTTAATAGGTGGTGAAAGGGCATTGGTATTTTCCCTAACTCAACTTGGAACAGCAGTAAGGAAAGTTTTCAGTAAAATTCAACCCATTTTATTAAAACTAAAGATTAAAGTATTCAGTGAAAAACCTTTTTTTAGCCAGTGTGAGTTTAAAGTGTTTTATAGTACAATGTGTTTGTACTGCAGTATAGCTATAAGCATCAGTAACCTACAGTGTATCTGGCCCAAGGGGATGGTATAAAATTTTAGTAATGCAGTTTGGTGCTTTCTGGACAAGTCTTGGGGTTCAGAATTTTATTCTATTTTTTTTTTCAACAGAGAAAAATGCGAATTTTCAAGAGCTGCTTTAAGATAGCATGGACAACACCTTTGACAGGAAATAGGAAACTAAATTAGAGGTGGAAGTTTAAATTGTAAGTACATTTAATCAAACAAGTCTACCACAAAATGTCTGCACCACCAGGAAGCAGTGTTCCTTTCTATTTGTCATCATAACATCTGTCATTTTGTCAGTCATTAAGTGTTATCAGTGCAACCTTTCATTTTCAACCTAAAGTGATTAGTCTGAATAATTTGATAGCAGCAGCAAAAATTACCACTTTACTGTTCCCAAATAATTGTGAATATGTTGAACTAGGAAAAGTTCTCATTCCTTTGAAATCCCAAGGTGATTCCTCAGAGTACAAGAGCTTAAAGATAACTTCCACAGCTGACATTCCTGAAATTTTTAGGGCAGCTTGCTGTCTGAGCACTTTTGGTCACAAGGACAGTCTTTTAGATTTTGAAGGATCTATACTACCATTACACAAGGTTAAATATACTTAAAAGGAATAAGTTTTTCCCAATTGCCAATTCTTAAATGAATAATAAATGTCACGTTCATCTTCACAAACCTGTTCCTCAGATGTAACATTAAGGAGCAGTCCTTGAAGTGTACTTTCAGACAAGCCTGGCTGTGCTTATATTCATACATAGATAACTATTAATAATGCACATGCTGCTGTGTATTATCATCAATTCATTATCAGCATTGAAGCTTTTAGACTATCTTGCAATTGTAAAGGATACTAATAAGCCACTGGCTTTCACTCAGGAGCTTCTCACATATGTTTGCTTTTTAATTTAGGTCACACCAATTAGCTATAGATAGGAATGGCGATCAAAGTGTTATTGAACATGACACCAGACAATTCATCATCTTCTGTTAATGATTCTGATTTATCCAGGCATGCCCAACCTTTTATACCACTCATGTTCATGCACTGCCCCTGTGTGCCCTCTGTTCCCTTTGGTGGCTGGTCAGTACCTGGGCACTCCATGGCTCATTGCTTTCAATGCTGCTCACCGGCTTCTCACAGCTGAATCCATTGGGGGTGAGGCTCGGCCACAGCCCTGCTCCCAATACCACAAACTGTCTACCTACAACATCCTGCCCTTACCCTTGACTTCTAACAAGTTTAAAACATCAAAACAGCAACTGTAAGATTGCCTACAGAGACCACAGGTCAGGTGCTGAGAAAGTGGATCCCGCGTTATTTTTCCAGAAGTGGATCTATAGAGATGACTCAAAGCATCAGTTGCAAGGAAGCAAACCATGATGCTGGGTAAGTGCTTTCTGCAGAAAATATTTGCCTAAGCAATTGGAAGTTCATTGCCTGAGAAAAAAAAAGACTGCTATAGTTACTTTCCTTGAATACAGATTTTGTAAAATGCATTGTAGCTTAAAATGAACTTTGAGATAGTTTCAGCATTCAATTACTACTTATTAAATTTATATTTCTTAAAAATGTAAATTTCTTAAAATAAAATTTGAAAGAGTAAGAATGTACAAGTATAGATATTTTAAGAGGTTGGTAGCAGTGCTAGTGATTGGCAGCAAGATTATGATAGCCATACAAAGATAATGATTTCACTTGTATATCAAATGCATGTGCTTTGGATTGCATGTTTGAGAAGTGAGAAGAAAAAGAAGACATTTAAATTTGATATATTTTATTGACATTTTGTTCAATGTCTTTAGTGTGTCTCAAATAAGTAAGGATCAAATTCTCAAATTTGTAAGGATCAATTATTTAATAATCTGTTTGATTTTCAGTCTGCAGTCAGGACTTGGTTCCAGTTGTGTGATGAAGTCTTGAGCAAACACAAAGGACTGTCTATTCAACTGCTATATTAGGAAAATAAAATTTTAAATTATTTATATAAAATAAGAGACTTTTCTTTTTACACTGTGGAACCAGAGGTTTGATATGTGGTCTAGCTCTCAATTTTTAATTACACAGTGAAAAAACCCCAGTTTACTTAGCTCAAAGGCAAGAAGGTTAAGATGACTTATTTAGTTTATAATTACTTTCATAGTAGAAGGTACTAGTACTGTAGAACTTTCTTTGTAGCATGCAAAGTGGATTTAATGGCCAAAATTCAAATTCCTTAAAGTTGAACTAGAAAGAAAATTAAATTTACAAAATTGACATGGGTGGTGTAAAGGTGTGTAATTTAAACTCGAACAACAGAACACTTGCTTTTTGATTCAGAAAATCACAGAATCATAGAATGGTTTGGGCTGGAAGGGGACCTTGAAGGTCATCTAGTTCCAACCTCCCCTACTATAGGAAAGGACGCCTTCCACTAGATCAGGTTGCTCAGAGCCCCATCCAGCCTGACCTCCACGATTACATCCACAATTTACCTGGGAAACCTGTTCCAGAGCCTCACCACTGGAAATGTGGATGTAATTTACTTCAGCCATTCTGTTCTTCTTTGCTCTTGTTAATAGCACTTTCCTTCTTTGTTAATATTTGTTTATTCTGTGGTTGCACAGAATAAGTGCACCACTCATCCTCACTGACTTTAGTGTGGATCAAAAAATACTCAATTTAAATGTGTACACTCTGGATAATCCAGTTTATTCCAGGCAATAAATTTTACTGAAGTTTACAAAATGCAATGAATATATATATATATATATATATATATCAGGTAACAGGAGAAAGGTGCTGTTGGTACTTTTGCTATCTATCTTATTCAGAACAGAGCTTGCTTTATAAAACAGATGAATATTTCAAGTTATTTAGGAACATTTACAAATTAAAATATTATAAAACACAAAATACAATGACAGTGAAAGGGCAGAGCATTATTTTTATGCAGATATTTTGTTTTCACAAGTCACTCAGATTTTTATTGCATAGATAACAAATGTTGCTAAATTGTAATTTGAGTGGGAATTTCAGAAAATATTAATGGAAAATAATTGTTCTGTCACTAGTATGTCATATCAAGCTAATTATTTAAATTTTCTGAAGTCTCAGAATGCTAATATCCTTGTGAAATAGTCTTTTTTTCCTCTGTAATTTGTAGTGAAATTAATTTGAGAAAGGTGACTGCATAAAGGAATTAGCTGTCATAAATTAGTGGTGTGAGGAATTAATACAAAGCTAGATTTTAATTTCCTGAATTTATAGATTGCCTACAATAGGCCTACTCATGTTTGGTATCTGGAACAGTGCCACAATAAACTCATATGTGTTCTGCTTGTACAGGATCTTTTATTATATATGGTGTATGAAATTGTGATTTTTGTTTCCTACCGTGTGCTATAGAAGAGAAATGTAAAAATATAGGTAATACAAAGTTTTCTCTCCAGAGTGAGCAAATAGAATGTGTTGTGCTACCCTGAAGAAACTTTGTTTTTGCATTAAATGGTACTATAAACCAATAGTTTCTGTGAAGACAAATTGCTGAAAAATGTGGCCTTTTTCTTACCAATTGCTCAGAGTAGAACAGAAACAAGAGTTGAATCAGCCTTTTGCTAGTTTGAAAAGATTGTACTCGTAATTTGCTTTTTCTGTTGTATAGCATTTTAACAAATGATCTGATATTTTAAAAATCATCTACTAAATATCCACACACTTTGAACACATACTAGGGCATTATAACAGAATATTATTTTTGTTCAAAGGAATTTTTGGTGGCACTTCTGGATTATCTGGATTAATTCTGGATTATCTGGATTAATTCTCCAAATAAATAGAATAATTTCCTCTTTCATGTTCTACTCAAAAGGGCAAAACTAATCTATCATATATATGTCTAAATGTGGTAATTTTAATAATCTGTGAAAGATTGTGCTATTGCAGTGTAGGAGGTTGTCTGCTGTTATGAAATCCATCAACAGCTGAAGAAGTATTCTAACTTGTAACTTTGAGATTTTGAAAGCTGACCAACACAGTCATATAATTCACCTGTAAGAGCTAATCCTCTGTGCTTTTATTACATGTTAAATGCCTCTGAATGGGTTCTTCACCCTTATTCTATTCTTACAGCAAAATAAGGTGTCACATTCTGTCATAATATGCATAATTAATGGTAATATATAATTTAAACCAGTACAGATCCAGTAATAATAGCAGAGAAGATGAGTTCTGAAGGATGAATTACAAGACTGTGCTGGGTTTGCATGGCAAGGTTCTGGTGGGGGTGGGTGGTTACAGGGGTGGCTTCTGTGAGAAAATGCCAGAAGCTTTTCCCATGTCCTGCAGAGCCATTGCCAGTGGGCTCCAGGACAGACCTGCTGCTGGCCACAGCCAAGACCATCAGTGCCTCTGTGATAAAATATTTAAGAAGAAAACCTACTATTGCACAGATGAAACTGTGGCCAGAGAAGAGAGGAATGAGAACATGTGAGAGAAACAACTCTGGTGATATCAAGATCCAGGAGGAGGGGGAAGGGGGAGGGAAGTGCTCCAGGAACTGCAGTGGAGACTCCTCTGCAGCCTGTGGTGCAGACCATGGCAAGGCAGGCTGTCTCCCTGAAGCCTATGGAGGTCCATGGCAGAGATCCACCTGCAGTCTGTGGAAAAAAACAGGACCCATGCTGGAGCAGCTTGCGACAAATGCAGTCCCATGGGATGGACTCATGTTGGAGAAGTTTGTGGAGGATAGTGTTGCGGCTTTGCGTTGTTTTTCCCCAGTCCTGGGCAGCTCCGGAGAGCCCAGCACGGGCGCTGCTTCTCAGCAGGACTGGGGGCTGCCGCGAATCCCAGGTGCTTCTGCATTTCACGCACCGGGGTGGGCTGGCCACGTTCTACCATCGGCGCGAGGGGCGAGAAAAAGAGGCGAAGGAATTGTCCACTCTGTTCACGTGGTTGGCTGGAGAGCTTTTATTTGCCGCGGGGAGCTGCGGTGGAGAGCCGCGACTCGCTCCCTGGCGCCGTGTGGACAAAATGGCGCTGGGACCAGGGAGGCGCGGGATTTTATAGGGGGTGGGACGAGGAGGGCAGAAGCCCTCCTGCCCAATGGGGACAGGCACTGTGGTGGTGATGTGGACCACGGTGACCAACGGGGACGCAACAGGGCAGACACAGGGCTCTGGGACGAATGGGGACACGGGGATGGGGTAACTGACGGGGAAGTTTCAGGAAGGAACAGGGGGTGGTAACTGGAGTGACGCAGGGAGGCTCCAATGGCAGGCAGCCTGGAGCAAACCATCATGGAGGGAACAGGGGTGTACTGTTGCATCCCAGGTTTGGGTTCAGATTAGGGGTTCTGATCTATGTTAGCTAGCCGAGTTCTGTGTACCCCCGTGCACCCCCCGTGTTTCCCCACCCCCCGTGGTGGTTGGCTCCGGGTCTCTTACTATTGGAGCTGGCCCACACCACTCCTGTAACCACCCCCCTGCCCCCTCTGGAGGGTTCGGTGTCTGTTACCCCATTCCTGCCAGCCCCATTCGCCCTGGAGCCCAGTCCACCCCTGCCGCGTCCCCGTTGGTTACCCCGATCCATGTCACTCCCTCGTAGCCTGTCCCCATTGGGTGAGGACAGCTCCTGCACCCCTCGCCCCGCCCCTGATAAAACCCCGCGCCTTCCCAGTCCCGCCGCCATTTCCTCCACGCGGGCACTGGAGAGTGAGCCGCGGCTTCTCCATCACAGCTCCCCTCGGCCATTAAAGCTTTCCAGCCTCCCATGAGGATGGAGCGGACAATTCCTTCCCTCTTTGCCTCGCACCCATCGTGCGGGTGACAGAGCCCAGCCAGCCCTGACCAGAGCACCGTGGAAGCAGCGCCTGGGAGCAAGTGGCAGCTGCCGGTCCCGGAGAGAAGCAGCGCCCTTGCCAGTCTCCAGAGCCACCTGGGACTGGGGGAAAAACAACACAGATCTGCAGTGTACAAAGGGGTACACAGAACTGGCTAACTAACACATATCAGAACCCCTAATCTGAATACAACCCTGGATGCAACATAGTATCCCATAAGGAACTGGAGAAAGGGGATGGCTCCTCCTTGAGGAGGAAGAAGCTTCCTCCTCATGTGATGAACTGATTTTAAACCCTATTCCCCATCCCCCTATGCTTTGTGAGGAGGTGAGGGGAGGAATACAGGAGGTAAAGCATCGGGAATAAGGTTGGACATGTGATGGAAGGAGATGTTTTTAGGATTTGTTTTACTTTTCATTATCCTGCCCTAATTTTGATTGGTGATAAATTCAACTAATTTGCCCAAGTAAAGTCAGTTTTGCCCATAACAGTATTACTGAGTACTCTCTCTCAGACTTTAACTCATAAGCCTTTCATTTTATTTATCTGCCCTGTCCAGTGGAGGAGGGAGTGATAGAGAAGCTTTGGTGGGTTCCTGGCATCCAGCCAGGATCAAGCCACCACAAAGACAAGGTAATAATAGGTGTAGAGAAGATATACGTGCTTAGAATGGATTTACAGAGAAGCTAAACATGATGTGGTCCAAAGCTGCTTAACTTGAACTGCTCTCCTGTCCTTTAAAATTGTCCTTACTGGATTTGAAATCATTACTTTCACTTGTTCCTTTACATTATCTCATATACCTGATCTACCAGTCAACAAAGCTTTCAATGTATGAATAGCAAAACACATTTGAAGTTTCAGTGATTGGAATGAAAGCTCAGTTTGATTATCTGTATAAGTATCAGGTGAAATAAATGCAGAAAGGCAGCGGTGGAAAAATTTAATAGATTATTTGACCCATGTTTAAAGATAGGCACATGTGTTCACTTTTGTTGAATTGAACCTAAAGATTGTATCAACCTTTAAAGGCAGATTGTTCCATATGAAGTAACTTGATTTTCTGTAGTAAGCAGTCTCAATTCATTATTCTAGGAATAAAATGAAAAGCCCAGTTCAAAAGAGTTGTGCAACTTAAAAGAAGTTTGATATTGTTCCTATTTTGCAAAACAGTATCTGTAAAAGTGATATTTTGATAATTATCCATTTTTCCACCTGGATAAAGTCTCAGAATGCTTTCTTTTTTAGTTTTTAGGCATTTTCTTTTGTATTCCTATCTCTGTCACTAGCTTTAACTTTTCAACAGACACTCCACCTTTCCCCATGTATTTTTTCATCCCATCTGGAATATTATTTCATGCCAAGGAGTTAGTGATCCACAAAAGTTAACCCCAAATATGTCCAGGCCCATGCTGTGCCACACTGTCCATCCAGAACACCCTTGGGACCGTGTAGTGTGGCACAAACCCTTGGCCACAGGATGACCCTGTGGACGTGAGTGCACTATCAGTGTGGCCTTGCCTTTAGCTAAAAGGACAGTGAGTTGTTGTCCTGTGACCATTGCTTCTGTTTGACTTTAGAAATGATAGATTGAGTCATTCATCTTACAAGTATTGAGTCTTTGTAAGAAAATCCAATAATAGCTCAAATTATCAAAATAGGAAACTCTTCTTTGGACAGGATCTACATTGCATGCTGCATGTGGGTTGTAAGCAACTAAGGGAATGTTAAGATTATCTGTGCTATTTTTTTTCTTACACTTTCAATTCTCATAAATGTCATTGTGAATGATACCCTACAGAGTCTGAGTGACTTTCTTATGGGTGATCAAAATGGACCAGCACCTCCTGTTGCAGAGTACCCTGTAAGAAAATGATTCTATTTGCTCTTTTCCCCAAGGTTATCTTAAAGGATTAAATTGTTGTCATGACTTAACTCCAGCTGGCAACTAAGTACCACATGGCTGCTCACTCACTCACTCACTCCCTGCCCTCCCCACCCCCGGTGGGAAGGAGAATTAGAAAGAAAATGTGAGCTAAGATGTGTTCAATTTAATAATTTCAACAAAACATAAAATGTGACAATAAAAATTGGATACTACAAATTTTAATGTAAAAAAGAAGAAGGAATAAAACTGAAGAGATGCATGTGATATCCTGTAACATTGTTCACCAACACATTGACTGATGCCTGTCTGGTCTGCAGGCAGTGGCTCCCAGCCAACCTCCCTCCAGCTATATACTGGGTATGATGTTCTATTGTATGGAATATCCCTTTGGCCAGTTCGGGTCACCTGTCCCAGCTGTGCTCCCTTCCAAGCTACCTGTGCACCTCCTCACTGGCAGAGGATGGGAAAATTAAAGTTTTTGACTTAGAGGAAACACTACTTTGCAACAACTAAACCTTCAACATGTTATCAACATTATTTTCATATAAATCCAAACCACAGCACTTCACTAGTGGTGAATAAGAAGAAAATTAACTCTATTCCAGGTAAAACCAGGACAGCCATAGGGAATTATTTTAAAAATAATGTAGCTGGAGTGTAGCAATCACTTAAGGGGCAAGGTAAGTGTTAGATACAAAAATCTTAGCAAAAATTGTTTACTTCTGAAAAGCATTAAAGCAGTAAGGAAAAAGGAGATCCCACACCACTCCTTTTGGAATGGAAACTGATTCAAGACTCAAGACACACAACTTACTCAAATGTGTAACATCTATTTCCATGAACAAAAGAAGAAAACTGTGTGATAAGACTTGGATATATTTAATTTCTTCCCATCTAAGGACTCTGAAATACTGAGAAATGTCCAGAATTTTGGCTGTTCTTGTAAGAAACTAACTCAGGCAACAGCGATTGTTACAGCCTATTTCAGCTCTTGTAGTTGGGGGACTATGTCCAGTGCCCCAGGAAGGGTCTGGGCTTCCACACTTGTACCAATCACATGAAAGTCTAGAAATCTGTCCCTTCTCAGGTCAGCAGTAAAGTCCATGACATGCAGGCTTTCCATGGGGTTCTGCTGTAAACTTGCAATTCTGTGCTGAGGTCACAAATTCTCCCCTGCCCCCAAGTTACTCTCAAAAGTCATCTTATTAATAGGCTGTTTAGAGGGTTTTGTTCCCTTCTTTGCTTTGTGAATTTTATAGAAAAGAAATGAGCAGAGAATATCTTTAAATCAAATGTGGTAATTGTGCATAACTGGCAACCTTTTAAGAACATGCAAAGCAGAATTTCCACCCACATTTACAGTCTTCTAGTGTCAAAAAAGGACAAAGCAGTCACAGCTGATGCTATTTTTAGGCCTCACAGAGTGTACTGCAGAGCTGAGACTGACACAAACTGAAGAATAATTACAATCAAGCTCATGAAATTTTAACACAGAAGTGACTGCATTATTTAGGACATTAATGTGGTTTCAGCAAAAAGTAATTACTGGTTATCTGTTGCCAGAGACATTGTTTGCTGTCTAACTCTTGAGGTGCTATTTATGTAGGAAATAATGCAAACACTTTAAAATATTTTAAGTAAGTCTACAGTAAATATTTTCTGTGTGCTTCAACTGCCTTTGGTTGAAGAAAATGGACTGGTACCAAAGAGAATATATGTAATTTCTCCTTAATTATGGTGAATCATATTTCTTTCAGTTTTCTAGAATAATTTACACAGCAAAATTTACCCCATTATAACAAATTCCTCCACAGCTCTGTTAGCATGTCAAGCTGATAAAAATCTTGGACTGCTCAAAGAGGCTGTATCAGCAGTAAAAAAAAAAAAAAAATATAGCCACTCCAACTTTAAAGTTTTGGACACTAGAAAGGTGGAAAAAATATGTGCTTCCTCATAATCATATGTGTTACAGCAACATCCAAAGCAAAGAAAGAGATTTAAAAGTTTGAAAGAAACACAGTGAGTCCATGTGCTCTGTATGGGGGTGCATGGTGAGAGAGGGAGAGAAGGATGGTGCAGAGGTCTTTCTTTACCTTAACAAGAACGTTCCAACAATAAATGGTACAATAAAATAGCTGTTGTGTTAAAATAGAATGCAAATACAGGTTGTGAACAAATCTTCCTGCGGCAGCTACCTGCTACGACCTCAAGCAGTCGAGAAGCGCCGGCCAGCACTGCCTGTGTAAGTCCGGGTGGCCGCCACGTGTGTGCAGGCACTCGAGGGGTCTGGTGTCTGCCTCCCTGGTAGTGCTGAGCACTGCAGTGTGGGCAACACAGCTTTGGTAGCTTCACACTCTGAGAGGAGAGGAAGGGATGAGAGAAGGACACTTTGCTTGCAAGCCTTAAGAACTTTTATTCCCCCATGTGTGGTCGGAACAAAATGCTCTCAGAGCGATGCAGTGCAAAATGCCAGAGAACAAAGAATGACAACAGGTTAAGTAGAGGGTGGGCGGACAGGGGTGGAAACCTGGCTCACCCAATGGGCACAAACGCTAGAGAAATGACATCAACTATAACAACCAATGGTAACATAACAGAGGTGGGTACAGTGTCCTGGGACAAATAGAAGGGCTAAGGTGGGGTGATTGATACAGAATTTTCATGAAGAAGCTGGGGGTGGTTACAAGATTGACACCCCAACAAGGAGTGACAACCCCTGACTGACAGAACCAAACAAGGAGAAAACTGAGAGAGGTGAGGATTGACAGGTCTGAGTGGCAGGACTTTCCGGGTAAACAACATGGAGCAAAACACTGTGAGGAGAAAATAGGGGAGTACAAGGAACAAACCTAACTAGCATTAATAAAATCCCTGACTAAATCAACCCAACCTACAACATCTTCCCATATGGGAGAAACCCATATGCACAAAGCATCAGATAAACCCTGCATGGCTCTCCCAGGATATGCTGCACATATCCTTTCCACAGAGAGAAATTCCTCCTTTTGGTCATTTAAGCTATTATATAAAATTTTCACTCAAGAAGGCAATTCAGTTCATAAAGGGTGTTTGCATGAGTGCTTCTTACTGCACTCTTAAATAAATCAAGGTAAACTTTAAACAAAAGCAAGATCATACATATTCAGGTTCCTATGCTTACCTTCAAGTTATTTCAAGAAGAGTTAAATAGTGCAAATGTAAGGTTACTGTTTTATTTTATGTTCTTGCTTGAAGTGGCAGCTAAAACTCTGAGGAAGCCCTATAGGTGTGTGCAGTTAGCACAATTCCCAGGGAACTACCCCCAGCACCCACAGTAAAGCTGCTGGACCAGGCTTCTGGGACATGAAACTCTAAGTTGTTGCATTACTGCTACCTTCAACTTAAACATCACAAAATGAACTTCTGTGTTTTCAGTAAATCTCTCTATCTTTGTGCCTGACCCAGCTGCAAGTACTGTACTGCAGCTTGTGTTGCATACACTAGAAAGCTTCAAGTTGGTCTAGATTTTGATCTAGACTTTTCTTATCTCCCTTTTCAATTTTTTTCATTAATAATATTAATAGTCTAATAGAAAGAATAAAAAGTTATGATGACAAAAACATTGAAAAAAATCATGTCTTTTAGAGCTGGTTGAAAACATTGCATTGGAAAAGGTTTCTGTTAGAAATTCCTGATTTATTAAAAAAAACATTCCAAGGAATATATTGATTCAGATAAAGTCAGAAATAAATTTAGCTGATTGCTGTTGGAAATCCATTTTGATTCCTGATTAGTTCTAATGTCAGTAACATTCTGACTTCCTTAAATAATGCATTAATTTATTTTCATAGTGGCCTAACTGCACACAATTTATTATTGCAGGTGTTTTTTATTTACGTCAGATAGTGGACTAAACGTGCATAGTGAAGCAGTTCAGAGAGGATTTCCAGTTTTTCACCTTTTATTCAGGATGTGTCCTACCACTTCTGTTTTATTTACCATTGAAATGAATTTTTTTTCTTAATACTACTTCAGCTGCATTGGTCTTCATTAAACAGATCTGTTACAACACAATAGCAAACCTGTGAAAAATCCTGCCCTTCAGTAGAGATGGTTTTTTATATATTTTAATCTTTTAGTGCCATGTTGATTTCTTAAAATTTGACAGGCAGGAATTTTTGACTAAAACTTACCTTACACTCTGACTTACCTATCACTCTGGGCTTTGATGCAGTTTTAGATATCCAAACAAGAACTGTAGTGTTCTCGAGCCAAAAAAGATTAGTTAACATTGAACATTCTCTGAGCCCAGTGTTTGTCCTCTCTTTTATTTGAAAACATTTACTGCAGGCAGGTAAAACATACGTAAAAGATGATATGAAGTTGTAGAGAATATAAGCAAGAAAGGAACATGAAGAAGAAACAAGAAGTAGAGTCTGAAATCTGTTATTCATCTTATTATAATGCATGCCCCGTAAAGCAACCTGCATTATATAAAGCTGCTATAGAGCTTAACAGGTTATAGTTTGACAGAGCCCTTCAGTGAGATTAAATGTACAGTTACTTATGGTGTTATAAATTATGAGACCAAAGTTCATCACTAACTGTTCATAAGATTACAGTATTAAAATATTACAAAAATAGTTGACCCATAACAATTCAAACTGGCCAATAATGATTGGGAGTAGCTGCAGATTCACCAGCAGAGCTGATTCAGCCCCTGCCAAGCCTTATCTGCATCATACATTCCATTGTGCTAATACACCAGTTTTTACATCTGCATGTAGCAGTCAGGGAACATTTCTGTTCCTGGTGAGAAAAATCATCTGGTGAGGGAAAAAAAAGATATTTTCCGTGAATGTATTTATCATGAGGGCTTACAAATAGTTCCAGAAAAACACAGAAGACTGGGCTTTATTCAATTATCTTTTCTGGGAAAAATCCCTAACCCTCATGTCTGCAACATTAGAGCAGAAATATTCTGTTAGTGTTTGACTGTAACACAACTCTTCCCTTTTGGCTTTGCATCGCAAACTCTCACAGTCTTATTATTTGTCTTGTAAGTCTTAAGAATTCCTAGAATTTATTTAACAGGTTATCAGATTTTTTTTATTAAAAAGATGTTGTCTCAGATCTCCTGGCTTTAGAAACTTTAAGTTCAACTGAACAATATTGAATCTTAAGTGTAACACTGCAAAATAAAAGACTATTCAAAAACTCCTTTAAAACTGACTGGGTATTTCTGGACATTTGGAGCTGGCAATACTGCTGATGCTCATATGTGGGTGAACAGTTAGGTCAGAGCTATTTTATGGACTTGTTACTATGAGAGCTTTATACCACCTGGAGAGTTTCTTTCTGCCAACTTCTCATTGACAGCACAACCTGACAGGAACAAAGGTGTAAAGCCTCATTTCTCATTTTAGCCAATTTAACAAAAACCCTGTCACATCTTCACTGAATGGAAAGCTTCTCTGTCACACACACTATAATAAAAAGATTCTTTTTTTTTAATAGCAGGATGTTAATGCAATACAATGACATTTGCAATCTGCTGATTTTTTTTTAATCTTTATGTTGCCTGAAGAAATCAAAAGGTAATGTTACAGAACAGGTTATATTTCTTTAAGAAGAAATCTATGCATGAATGGGGGAAGACACTGGAAAATTCTTCTAACTTTACCACAATACTGTAGGATCCCTATATTCATTTTAATGCTTAGTTTTGTTCCTTAAAGTGCTTAGCACAAATACCAGAGATTAATGTGGCCTTGTGTTAGCTCCCTACATCTGTTACTAATGAGTCTTTTGCCAGCTAATGCTTCCTTATTAACTTATATTAGTGGTTGAGATGCACTAGAGAAGTGTTAGTTTTGCGAACAGAGGTAGAGTGCTGAAGTAAAGAATGATAAAAGAGCATCATAACCTAACCACATATTTGAGATACTCTCCAGGAAATAAGATTCTTCAGAAGATCTGGGACCATAAAGGGGAATTTTGAGAAAAATAGATGTTCACAAAACACTACCAAAGACCCTCAAAATACCTTTACTCATATCCAAATAAGTTCACATAAATAATTAGCCTATTTACATGTATTCAGGAAATGTGATGGATATGTAATAGAAATGTGATGAATATATGTATTATCTTCAGGAATATAACCTGGTCTGTTAAGTTGCTGGGCATGCATGCTGCAATTCTGTAGAAGACTGTATGATTAGTTTTATCCTTATGTTTTATATTTAAATTTAGTCCTTAATAATTTTTTAAAATGGTGAAATCTGGTATCTGTTTTAAAGTTGAGTGAATAAGATTTTCAGAACCCAAATATGTGGAGTTCTAACATACCAGAAGCAGAATATCTCAGAAACCTTTTTACTGAAGCCACTGAAGATCAAGTGATACCACAGCCTTTTGAACAAAGACTGATGAGGCAGAAAAATGAATCTTGACACAGGATAGAATGAAAAAGGAAAAGATTTTGAAGAAGGGAAAGAAAAATATTTTGATATCTTAGGTAAGACTGAGCAGAAAAGGTTCTCTCTTTATCTTTTGTGGTCTTATGTTGAGCTGATGATCAAATGTTCCATAGTCATGGAAGACTTAAAAGAGGTTCGAGAACTGTAAAGACAATGAACATACATTGTTCTTGGTCTTGTCTACATCTGTATAATACATTTGTATAAAAGAATACTCCAGGCATATTTTCATATTATGATTTTGGCCCCCACACATAGAACTTTAAAATACCTAACATCTGCACAAACATGCAATTAAGCAAATCCATAAAGATGTTTTCTTCATAGTCTCATGCTGTCGTGGTTTGACACAGAAGTAATTTTTTTCAGGAAGTTGGGTCCAACCAGTCAGTGATCAGGTTTGGATATTGGCCCCTGGAGTGACCACTGAAGGCATGGACACACCTCTGAGAATACAGGGGGTTAAAAGCAAGAACTCCCAGGGGAGCTGTCTCTTTGGTTCCGGTCGTCGTGCAGACTCTCCCCTGCCCAGCCTCAGGCTGGGTGGGGGAGGGGAAGCCATGTGGCCTGGTCGAGGTAGGTGAGGGTGAAGGGACTGGAACCGAGCCAGCTCCTGCGGATGGAAGGGTGGAGAGAAATGGAGATGCCTTTGTTCCCCCCTCCAGAGGGAAAGAGACAGAGAACCTGATGGCACCTGGAAATTTGCCGGCAGAGGAGGAGTTGATGATGAGAGAGTTAGAGTTCTATGCAGAGATTTCAGCCGTCTGGGGAGTCTGAGACTTTTAACCCTTTCCTGGGAAATGAAGGCTTTGCAAAATATTACTCCTCCTCGATTTGAAGTAGAAGTGAGACAGTCTGAGATCTGAGATGCTGGAAGAGGAAATTTTTAGGTAGAAGGAGATGATGGAGTAGCTTGTGGCTGGACTTTTCTTGTTAACCATTAGCTGAACCAAATTCTCCGGCAACAGAGCGGCATTTTAGGGGGATGCAGTGGTGAGCCAAGAGACCTGTTTCAGTGACTACCAACACAGGAGTGGAGAGAACTGAAGAAAGCTAAAAGGAGTTTAGTGATGCCCTCTGTCTTCAGGAAGAAGATGATCTCTGTTCTTGAGACCCTTGGCCCCAGGGGAGGAAGGAAATGGGGGGGACTGTAGTCCCAAGATGAGAAGCTGAACTGTTGTCTCTTTTAGTCCATGGCAAAGCATCCTTAAAGCATCTCATGGTGGTGAGAGCACTGTGACATGGATAGGAGAGTGTCACACTAGCAAATTTTTTTCTCCGTGTGGTTGCCACGTGTGACATAGAAACACAAGGGTAGCAATTGTGTTTCCTGGGGGGTCTATAGTACAAGAGAGACTCCTCTCTCCCTTGATGGACTGAGTATTGATTATGTGAAAAGTCGCAACTTGATCAAGAATCCCGGCTGGTGTCTCACTGTAGATTTTTTAGAAATTAGGTGGGGGGAGGAGTGTTTTGGAGGGTCTTCATCCTAGATTTAGTGTGTGTATCTTTTATAGTAGTAGTAGTTTAATAAAGTTTTTCCCATTGTTATTAAGCTTGGAGCTACTCCGCTCTGTTCCTGATTACATCTCACAGCATTTATTTAAAGAAAGTGTATTTTCATGGAGGCACTGGCATCGTGCCAGCATCAAACCGCGACACATGTACAGAGTTGGAGTTGGATAGATGAATCTGATCTTCAAACCAAAGGCCCTGTGCTTAATGTGGATTGCTCACAGTTAATCACATTAGAAAGGAACTTCTGACATCATGTACCAAGAAACTTAGGGCATATAGAAGGCTGGGCTTTGTGAAAGAAGGGAAAGCTGAAAGCAGATGGAGTTCATTGGATGGAACTCAAATGATACAGATGATTGACTAATTTGCAGAAAGGTTTTCACTGAATAGCTTATTTTGATCCCTGTCATTTCATCTTTCTTAAAGGACTGCTTTTTTGGCTACATTTATGCTTAGTAACATTAGCATTTTATCTTATTTTGCAATGTTTTGGAAGTAGAGACTAAAAAATGGAAAAAACCCTGTACTCTTCTACTAAAATCAAAAGTAAGTTTACATGTGTTTTTATTTCTAATGAAACCTTTACTCCAGAATAAAAAAAAAAAAATGAACAAACCCAAGACTGTTTATGAAATTCAGAAGACATTTTCAATGATTTCTGAAAGTACTATTTTCCGACATCTATAAACTGTAATATTCTCCTCTGTCAAAGAAAAAAAATTGTTATAGAAGACTAGCTTATGTCAAATTCATATTTACAGAACGAAAAAAGATTTATTCATCCAAGTTGCTATATAAAGGATTTATTCTGATCAAACCTCATGAACTTCTGGGATCTTTGGAAGACTTTCTTTCCTAGGCAATTGAAAATGAGAGATTCCTGCAAAAGAAGTGGAAATTGAAGAAGCAGAAAGGGATTCTGGGACATGATATCTCAAGTGGATGCTTTCAGGAGGTATCCAAATATGCTAAAGACCAAGCCCTGCACCCCAGTCTTGCTTCAAGGAGGGGATGAAGGACAGGGAATATTCCAGAAGGGAACAAAGGGGTTACAAGGAGCTAGGCTTTACCAAAACAAGGATGAAGACTGTAAATACCTGGGAAGATGTCCACCCATATGCTTTAGGACATTTATAAATAAAATACTGGGGGATACACTGTTTTTCTACAGATTAAATCTATTTTACATTTATAGCATGCTGCTCCATAAATGAGTTTACCTTGCAGCATTGGTGGTTAATATGTTATTGTCACCCTGACTCCATTGGAAAGGGTTTAGAGTTTATAGACAACATTTTGCATTTACATCCGGATTCAGCTTGTTGATGATTTTTTTGTTTTGCGTCATATCAGTTTACTAAATGGAAAAACAAAAAAAAGAAGGCTACTAGAAGAGAGAACTAATTGCTTTTTACCTAGGCTGGCAATTCTCAATATCAAATATTTTACTGAAGTGGTTCTGAAATGAATGTTCTCTCTAAGCCAAACCTTGTATTTGAATTTTTAGAGTCACTTTGACTGTAAAATATACATGTTCCTTTTCACTGGATTAATTGTATATTCTCAATAGACAGCATTGATTTTCTCATACTCTCAATATTTAGTACTCAGTCACTTTTCTGCTGAAATTAGATTCTGTATAATTTTGCATTCAGCCTTTCTTTTATTGGATTTGATCAATTTATCACTGTCCTTTCTCACTGTAGTGCAAATAACTTTTAGCTGCATATGGGCAGGGAATGATTATCAATCTATTCACCAGCAACTGTTTGAAGCAACCATTGTAACTGAATTCCAAAATAAAGGCTACAAAATTTTAATAGAACTATTATTTTTGGCAATACTTATTTTGAAAAAGAAAATATACTTTACAATAAGTCTACTAAAAGAGATAACTAGAAACCTACTTAGGAAACTTTTGCCCCAGAAAAAATGAAAACTTCTGTTTGAAAACCACATTATTTGGGCAGATATTTTGTTATTTTGTATTATCATTACCATTTTTACTTTTCTTCATGATGTTTTAGTAGCTAATGCATTTAGCAAATATCATATCACATTACATCCTATGATCGATCATGTCATGCCAGTGCAGCAGAATTTAAATATTCTAGTTTCTTTTCTGTCTACTTAATTTAAAAAATGATGGGCAGATATCACATAGAATAGGATTAAATATTTTTTCAGAAGCATGTTTGGTACAAATTTGGAACCAAATTATTTCAAAACATGAATGTTTCCCACAAAGAAAACTCTCAGCTCTCTCTTAAGTCTAATTACAAGTGTAATGGTGCATTCAATAATGTTTTTTCTTTTACAGGGAAAAATTAGATAACAGTTTATAATTAATAATGCAGCATCTATCTCCTACACTGCATATAACATTGCAGTTTTATATATCTAATGAGGAGAAGAGAGGTAATTTCTGCATGCAGAGGGAGAAAGATGATGTGGAAATAATGGGGAAACTTCTGAGTATAATGGAATTGTAAAATTTCGAGTTGACCCTAACAGACTGCTGAGGTTGGACACTTAATGAATACTGCAGTCTCTACATTAATTTCTTTTTTTCCAGGAAACACATCTCTGATAGAAACTGTACTTTAAATAAGATTTCTATTCCACTGTACTCTGCTACCAGAAGTATAAGCGTGGGCGTACACACCTTTGGGCTTCATCTGACAATCTAACCTGACAGTGCTGATTTACTCAGTGTGTTTTCTGCCTTATTACTTCTCTCAGCAGCAAATTATGCTGCCTATATACCTATTATTTGCTCCTTACTAGATCCATCTACTTTACTTTTTTAACTCTTCCTCTACTTTTCCAGATTTCTTACTATCACTTGTGCTGGCCATTAGCCAAATTATGAAGTATTAGAAGATTCCGATAAATTCTGGTGACAATATCTGTAGAGATGAGAAATTTTTTCCTGTTTATTTTTCAAATAAAGTTTTTCAGAGCATAACACTTTGATCTTATTCTTTATGCTAATTTTTGTATTTCTCAACTTTTTTTCTTTTTTTTTTTTTCTTTAGAAAAAGAAAGCACCAAATGAAAATCATTCTTCTCCATGGGGTGTTTTATCTACTTTGAGCTACTCATTCTTCATATGGTCAAGTAAGAGTCCAGGAGTGCATAAAATTACATAAAATTAAGGGGGAAACAGCTGCTGTTTTTCCAGACACCAGTACATTTTTTAGATGACTCATGGCTATCCCTGCACCTGTTTCTGTGGTCACTCACTACAAATTCTTTTTCATGAGCTTCAAATATAAATAATTTTTATGAAGTGTCCACTAGCATACTTTAGGATCTCCTTTTATTCTTCCTCCTGACAACAGTGAGTGTCTGTGTAGTTATTAATATATTTAATGCAGTAGCAAAAAACCCAGAGTCAACAGAATTAATTAAAAACTCATCGTAATAATGCAGAAGACTGTAACTCGTCATCTCCACTCCCTTCATCAATGTTCTGCACTGAGGGTGAGTGAGAGAGATGGTGTTGGGCTCTTTCCAGACCTCCATAAGAAAGTTGTGACAAAAATGGCATTGAAAATTCCACTTTTTTAAAAGTAGAATATTAAAATATGTCTTATATCCTGTCAGAGGCTGGGAATCCTGCATTTTGTGTAGCATCAGGCAGGCCCTAGATGACCTTTCCTCTCCATTCATGAAGAGGTTTCTCCTTCCTCTGATATTGTGGTAACTTTTATTTTGCGTAACAAAAAAATCACATCTCCTGATGAGCTAGAATGCCATCTCTGCCACAGCAGCCACTAGCACTCAGCACAGACCTGCCCAGGGAGTTCCAGCAGGCTCATGCTGCAGGCTCAGCAGCTGCTCATGCTAATGGGGTTCTCAAATCTGAAGTGAAAGTCCCAATAGAGAAGTAATGTTTTGCTCAAGATCACTAAGGCCTGGAATATAATGTATTTCACAAGACTGTGAAATCTTCATATTATATACACTATATTGTAAGAAATTAGTTTTCTCAAATTTTTTCATTTTTCCTTATTTTTTTTGCAATCATATCAAAGTGGAACCACATCACTGTATTTCTACATGTTTACAAAACAGTATCAATGTTAACATCATCATAATGATATCCTTGGAGGCTATTATATAATTTAATTGATACAGGAAACAAAACTGTGCTTTTTTGCTTTCTGTGTTTTAAAGCTGACTATTAGTTTGGTAGTATGTGTTTGCTAAGAAAAAAATCATTAAATTAATTGAAAAAAATATATTTCCTTCATCAAATATCTTACAGCAGTAAAAGCTTTGAAAGTTCCATCTCAGTATATCCTAGTCAGCTTCTCAATATTGGAACTATAATTATCAGCACTTAGGATGAAAAGAATAACTGAACATAATTTTTCAATAGAGAAGAGAAACTGTGCAAATTAGAAAGCCACTGGTAAATATTGGCATTCTGAATAGAAGAATAGTGACATGAGAACAGAGAAGTGATATTATTTAATTAATTAAATGAAAATAGAAAAATATCATTACTAATGTCATTTCAGCAAAAAGGCAAAATTTCATTGTTTACCTGAACCAGTAGTTATGCAGAGGAATATGCAGTCCAAATAAGACCTGTGAAAAGGACTATGTGCTTCACAGCATGCTAATGTAGTTGTTGTATTTAGGCACATAAGTAATGCAAAGAATATTCATCAAAATGGGCAGGTAAATGACACAGGATGAACGCTTGAAAGCTACAAGAGTTGTATCAAAGGACATAAAGGATTCCAAATCCTCTCTGAATATTGCAGGGTCAACCATTATCACTTCAGATGGTGATTGTAATGATCCTGGTGAAAACAAAAAATACCCTACCATTGTCATAAAACAGTAGCAGAAAGAAAGAAGTTGTTGTTGGATTTTTTTCTTGAATCATCTGTCCACTGAGTGTTAGGAAACAACGCTGTCTGACCATCCAGGAGCCCTCTGGCATGGTCACTTTTGCACCACCTGAGTTGGTACTGAGGTTCCTTCACAGCTACACCTCCTGCTCTCATGCAGCCACACAACGTTTCATCACCTGCTTGAACCCAGGCTTCCCATAACAGTCTCAGATGTCCAGATCCTTTGAATATTTTGATCATGGTGCAATAACTAAATATCAAAGTAACAGCTCAAGCTGGTGCCTCTGAGGGGCTCTGAACAGAGGAACCCCCAGGCTTTTACACCTTCACAATGAGCATGGGAGAGTCTGGGGCTGTGGGCCCCTGCTGTGCCTCTGAGTGTCTGGTCCCATGGCTGGGCCACAGGTCCCTGTGCCCTTTGTTACACAAAGGGTCAGCAGGACATGGCCTTGAGCCTTGGGCTCTCATCATCCAGAGCTCAGCCTGCAGCTCACACTGCAGCTGCTCTCTGAGATACCTGTCCTGAAGGAACTCCTCAACATGAGAACCAAAACTTGCTCTGTAATGATATGAACTAAACAGATTTTTGTTATTCCTGGTGGAGCTGCATTCAGTAAGAAGAGTGTAACAAGTTAGAAGTCACATGATAGGGTGAAAATAAGCAATATATTGCAACTGAAGGAGTCTTAAAAGCACTTCTCTATTGCTTTGGGGCATGGCTCCGAGATCTCTGAAAAAACAATGGTGTATAAATTCACCATCATGGATGTGTTTGGGTCTTGCATCTGTGGTCTTATACCTAGCTATGTTCTAGAAGATGTAACTCTTTATTCTGAATATGCTGAAAAACAAATGCTGACAGTAAAAGTGGATACAGCTGCACTTCATCTTAGGGACTTCATTAAGGTGGTCCAAAAGATCAGGAACATATAAAGCCATATAGATGATAGCCCTGTAGGAATGGTTCCAGGCATGGCTAGAGGATAGTTTAGAGAGCAAGAGAGACTCCATGTAAATATAAGAGGCAACAAGTAGGTGAGTTTCAAAGTATATTCTGTATAGAACTCCTTCTTTCTGCCAATCAAATGCTGTCTAGGTACACTTTGGAGTGCCTAATTTTTCTATCCAGGTCATTGGCATAATTTGTCCTCAGCCATTTCTGTTGTCTTAATAATAAAACACAAGTTGTGCAAATATCTTTTTTTTTTCCCCAGGATTGCAGTAACCATTGTATTAAATAATTCACATTTTGACAAAGTTTCTTTTCAGAATTGCTTGTATCCATGAAACAATGAGAGTAATTAATCATTGATACAGTTATTTCTTCTTTACTTGGTGAATTTAATTAAAACTGGATTTCCTTCTAGAGTAATGAAGTAACTTTTCAGCTCACAATACTTAGACTCCTAATTTCCACTTCTGAATCTCTTGTGTACTTCAATGGGGAGAATTTAAAATGTTTTGACACCACCTCTGACAGCCTGATTGACTGGTGGCAGTCAGAAAGGGTTTCAGGCTGCTTCAAGTGATTCATGAGTGTGACTAGTACAGAATTGTCACTGTCAGAATCACAGAATATTCTCAGTTGGAAGAGACCTACAAGGATTATCAAGTCCATCTCTTAAGTGACTGCCACATGATTGATGATACTGTCAACTGAATGGTGAATCAGACTGTAACACCAATTTATAACTTAATGTCCAGCTATGTGTTTGACTCCCAAACTGTACTTCTGTGATTTCACATCTTATAGTGTGAGATTAGACTTGAAATTATGAGCATTAAGCAACACCCTCAGAAGATATTTAAACACTTAAATTTAGAAAAGTGTTTATCACAAGCAAGGACTTGATATCTTGTATACTAGCCAAGTTTTTCTACCCATCTGGTGTAAGCATCAAATACAAGTAAGTGATTTTATTGCAATTGTGAGAGTCCAAGTGCATAATCTTTGCCAAGGCCCAGAAACCCCCTTTCTATGAATTGTACAAGTTTCTGGCATGTTTCACTCATTGCTACAGGACAGATATGACTACATTTCTTCAATCTGTATGTCTGGACAGCAGAAATAAGTTCTTGCCAAACTGTGTTTTAACTAAGACTTGATAGTCAGTTCTTCCCACTAGTTTCTGGATATAATCACAGAATGGTTGAGGTTGATGCCTCAGGTTTTAGCTTTAGCAAGGTTAGAAGGGGTATTTGGAGATCCTACAGTCCAACCCAATCAGTTCAACTACTGTCAGCCATAGCACATTGCCCAGGACTGTATCCTGCTGAGTTTTGCACATGTCCAAGGATGAAGAATCCACATTCTCTCTGAGCAACCTGTCCCAGTGTTTTATCACCCTTACCATATATTATTTTTATGTTTAAGTGGAATTTCCTGTGTTTCAGTTTGTATCAATTGCCTCTTGTCCTTTCCTTATGTACCAATGAGTAGAATCTGGTTACATCAATTTTTATCAGGTACTTACACAAGCTGGTAAGTGCTTCCCCCTCCCCCAGGACATCTATGTTACAAGTTAAAAATTCCCATTCTTTTCAGCCTGTCCTTATATGACAGTTGCTCAATCCTTTAATCATTTTAGTGGTCCTATGTGTATATACTTTCTTCTGCAATGCCTTTGCCTTTATCTCTCACAGCTGTCAATTTTTCATTAGAACCTTTGAAGAGAAAGGTGGTGTTCTCAGTCAATAAATAATTTTATATTGGCCATAAATGGTTTGAGGTGTTGTTTTCAGACAGTCTGTACCTCTATTAATTTAGGACTGTTTTCACAAAAGATTGACCTTTAAGTAAAAAGCCTCAATGAATTATTTATTTCTGTGCTTTCAGAAAAAGTTGAACTGGACTATTAAAACGTTGTAACTAATCAAGAAATACAACTAAATGTAGAATTCACATAATTTATGTTGTAGGACTCAAAAAATACACTGGAAGTTTCTGATATATTACTTGTAAGGTTTAATTATACAAAAAATGACTTGTAATTTGAAAAGAAATTTTAAAAATCTTTACTCTCCTGAAGTGTGTAGGTTGCTTTCATATATTTACTCACATGCTCAATCATGGTCATAATTTACACTCAAGGAGTGCATCACATCAGAAAAAAACTCTATTCAAAACTGTTTAGCTAATTGTAAGAGTGTCATTGCATCTTGCTTTCAGCTTTTCAGCTGAAACCTGTATTATGTTTTGTTTGTTTAAGTAAGGTGACAGGCAAATTTTAAAAATATTTGGATTTTTTTTAACATCTCACAAACAATTTCCTCTTCCTCAGTTATATTTTCTATAGCTTTTACAGAAAGTTTTGGAACAGGAAATTCTACTTTTGCAAGGGCAACTATCGTAGATTATGAAAGATACTTTTCAAATTGCAGCTACCAAACAACCTGTCACTACCAGACAATTCTTTCCCCTGTTTTAAAAAACTTTGTTATACATTTCTTTAACAAAAACAAACCCCCACAAAAGTGCCTTGAGAGCAAATTGTTATCAGCATACAGTTTTCAAGTCCAAATTATTTAATTAAAAAAGCTTAAGTTCATATATTTAATTTGGAGTAAAGAAAACAGCATATAATGCAATTCTAAAATAATTTCTACAATAATGCCATTTAGACTGGCTTTTTTTTTCCCCAAATATTTAGATTCTACTTCGAAATATTTGAATCTCAGGATTGTATTTTTCTGTAATCAATATGATAATTATTTAGCTGCTTTTTTTTTTTTCCTTAAATGCTATATGTAATCTTTATGTTGACAAAAATCTTTTTTTCTTTATCACTGTTAGGAAGCTTTTTATACTGACCTTGCTTGGAGGCAGAGCAGGGCTATTTGTCTAGCTGGCAGACAACAGTAACTGATAAAAAATACTGGTACTGAATATGGCTGCTCACTTGGAAGGGCAAGAACTAACCAGATGTATTCTGAAAAGTGGGAGAGGTGGAAATGTCTCAGGGCCTCACAGTGCAAACACCAATCATGTGGTATGTTTTAGGTTACGTTACCAATGAAATCAAAATGTGCAAACACCAATCATGTGGTATGTTTTAGGTTATGTTACTAATGAAATCAAAATGTGCTAGTAAACAAAATAGCATATAAAACCCAGTGTCAGGCCTGTAAATGAAGAGTTGAATCCATTAAGGAGTGATCCTCCTGCATTGTTTCTTGCTTTGAAAGGTGAAGCATATACCAAGGAGTCACCTGTGGCTTTTACCCGCTACGGCCTCAAGCAGTCAAAAAACCCCGGCTAGCGCTGCCTTTGTGAGACCGTAGCCGCCACGTGAACAAGTGCTCTGGGGTTACGGCATTCGCCTCCCTGCTGAGGGCTCCAGCGTGGGTATGCAGCTTTGGTAGCTTCACGCTGAGAGGAAGCGAAGGGACAAGAGAAGGACGCTTTGCCTGCGGGCCTGAGAGCTTTTATTCCATGCGTGGTCGCAGCGATGGTTGGAGCGACTGCTCCCAGCGCGGTGTAAGGCAAAATGGGATGGGACAAAGAAAGCATTCAGTTAAGTAGGGGGTGGGCAGACAGGGGTGGAAACCCCCCCTCGCCCTATGAGGGCACACGACAGGGGAGTGACATGGATCATAACAACCTATGGGAACATAACAGAGGTGGGTACAGCGTTCTGGGATGAATAGCATTGCAAAGGTGGGGTGATTGCTACAGAACTTTTATGAAGAAGGTGAAAAGATTGACATGTCTGAGTGAAAAGAGCTCCTGTGGTAAACAACTTGGAGCAAACCATTGTGAGGGAAAGTAGGGGTACAGAGAACCAACCTAACTAACATTAATAAAATCCCTAACTAAATCAACCCAACCCACAAGAGTCACCCATGGACACAGAAAAAATGCTGTTGAAGGGATAGTGTTCAAAGAAAGATGAGCATGCAGGATTCCATAGGCAAAGGGAATCCCCTCAGCACTGAGCTCCTGCGCCTCGATGTATCTCTTCTTGAAGACAGAGTGAGCCTATGAGACACATCAAATAAATCCACAGTGAGATGCAAGGCTGTTTGACCTCCTTGCACAAATGTCAGGTGTGAGAATTAAAATAGACCCTCGTTTCATCTTCCTGTGCTCACCTGTTGTCTCTTCTCTTCAAACTCTGCTGTAGCTGTGCCTTCAAACTGCAGGACATGCAGGCCTGCACTGCAAGTGGATGTGTGCCATTGATGACAAGGCTCTGAAACTGGCTCCTACTCTGCCATGGGACAAGAAGTGTGACATGCTCATGGTGACATGTTCTTCATCTATCTCCTTTGTCTTCTCCATCTCCCAGCTCTGTATTTTGGCTTTTCTTTGTCTGAGAGAATATGAGCAATTTGTGGTGGACATCTTACATAAGAGCTCTGTACAGAAGATATTTTCTCATCAGGGTGCTATTCCTGCTCTTCTTCAGACTCCTTCTTCAGACATACCATTCATCTTTTATAAAACAATAGAAACATATCATAGAATTAGGTCTTAAGTCTTTTGATTTAGATAAATAGATAGAGAGTGAGTAGATATGGATAAAATAAAAATTGGTAACATCTTGCACTTTGGATATGGTTCAATTCAGACTCCTGAGATGAAATTAAAAAAAGAAAAGAAAAAATTTAGTCTTTCTCTGAATCCTGAGTTTGTTGAGATCAGAGCATGGAACTTCAAGGGACAGTAGAGCCATATTCTCACTTTGATTCAAATCCAACATCTACTACAACATCTTTAAAAATCCCTCTTTTTGTGGAATTATAAGCCTGTTCTTAAATGTTAGTATATCAGATGAATTTTAAAAATGGCTTAGTCTGGGCTTCACTATTACATAAAAAAGAAAAGAAGAAATTAGAAAAATAGAAAAAAATAGATAGGTCTTCTTGTTCAAGATGAGAAAAATATTAATGATAAAACTGTCATAATATGAGACAGAATGGACTAAAGAAAGCTTTTTGCCTGGATTTAAAACTGAAAAAGAGTTCATTACCCTAAGATCTTCTTTAACAATATGATTGGCAACTTCTGGTCTTATAGAATGAGAGTTTTGGAATTTGACAAAGCAGGAAAACCATGAAGAAAACCATGGCATTTTATTCAGGTTAATTACTTTAACCGTACTTAAATCTTTATGGAAAATATAAATAATTATAACAGTGGACACAAAAAAAGAAAATTATTGAGAAATATATATTAGGAAATATATGAAGTTTTGACCAATGTGATAAACTATTTTCAAAGGCAGGTTTTGGGTACAAAAAAATTCTATTAGTTTTTTTTTTTTTTTTTTTTTTTAATATATTAATCCTTTACTATATGCTTTTTTGCTTTGATTTGTAACCTGAAACAGGGACTGCCTGTTTCCAGCAATGAGGTATTGGACATTATGGACTATTACTGTTGTGCTTTCCAAATGTAAAAATTGGAACTTTTATTTATTGGAACTAAATAATCTGTTAATCAGATTATTTAAACAAACCAAAACACTTCTCTAAAATGACCGTATAAACATGGTTGAAGTATTTCCTCTTGCAAGTAAGATTCACGTGTTCAGTTCACATTCTTATGAGGACTGCTGACCTTCAAACTCAATATAAAATACATTTGTCTAACTAACTTTTCAAAGAATTGACCATTTCTCAATATCTGAATTTCATGAGAAATATTCCTCATTTGTTTCAACCTCTTGAAATTTGCAATTGTTAGATGATCTGCTTTTTGTGATGTCTTAATGTCTCATCAACTGAAGAGAGAGAAAAAAGAGGTCTTTTCAAAAAAAAAATTAAGGATCTCAAAATTACAGTATCTGATTGAATTCATAATTTCACACAATGTAAATTTCCCCTTAGAAATTTCAGCTCAGAATAATGCACTATTACACAAAATGGATCTTTTCCATCTATCCAACTACTATTAAAACAACACAGAAATCACTTGTGTCCTGGAAACTCACTCTTCTGCAATCAGTGATAGGAATGATGGACTGTGTGAATGAGCGGTAACTGCATAGAGTCATCAAGTAATCCCTGATTGCAATTGAAAGATGAAGAAACAATCCAATTAGCTTGAGATATATATACATATAACATGTATAAGCTCTAGTGTAACAGACATGCAACAGGAAATATGGATAGGATCACTCTTCATCCTATTCCAAATTCACGCTGCAAGGACAACAGCGGTATAGCTGTACTTCATGCCTCACTACAGTCATAAGTAGGAGGCATAATTTTTTGCCAAAAATATCTCTGAAAGCTGAAAAAGATTCTCAGCAGGAGCTGGGCAGTGGTGCAGAGTAGTGGTATCGCATTAGGAATAGAAGTGCTCTGGTATTGCTAATCTCCAGCATTCAAGAGTCATGACTAAGGCTGCATAGAAATCATGAGATGGCATAACATAGTCAGATACAAACAAGCAAGCAAACAATCTCTAGAAGTGGATGGAATTTTAATTAGCTCCCTGCTTGGGAATCTTTTGAGTTCACTGAGGCCATGTATTGCAACTTATCTTAGCAGCTGCAGAAGCTAGATACACTTTGTGAAATGAAAGTGTATGTTTTTGTATAAGCAGAAAATGTCTTGAAGGGTTCAGCCTTAAGCAATACACAAGCACTAAAAACATTTGCAAGAAATGATAACTGTTTTTTCTTACTGTAGTATTTCTTTTGTTCAGTATTGAAGAAAAATGCTCTGAGGAAAATTTATCTTTCTTTCCTAGAGTTGATGTTGGTCCCTTGTTCTGCCTTATAGCAAGGGAGTCAGGGTTCTTCTGACTCTTGTCAAGGAAGGGTAAGAATTAACCAGAAGTGTGGTAGAAGTTAGTTAACTTCTAACTAAGTTAGAAGTTAGTTAACTTCTATGTATTAATGCATAAGCTGCATTTCTCTCGGGGATGGAAGGGTGTGACTCTACCAGTCTATTTCTCTCTCACACTCCCTGATAGGCCTCAGCTTCTTTACTTCCTCTATAAGTTCTGCCACCAGGCTGATCATCTACCTGGTCACACCATGTGCAGGTGTCCTCTCTTTTGCCCTCAGATACTAATGCCAGGCTCAGACACTCCTTCAGCCTGAGGAAGTGGACATCTGGACAGCTGCATGTTTCTGAGGGAGCTCCATCCGCATCACCATGCTCCTTCTAGCGGTGGCTTTCAGCTGTGTGGAAATCATCCTTGGGCATGTTCTAGTTGGGCAGGTGAAAAGTCCCAGGTGGGCTTGCCTCAGGAGCTGGGGGTGGCTGTGTCCTACATGCTCCGTCTATGTGAAGTGCCACACCTTGCCCCAACTGCCCGTGCTGGTTGCCCACACTCCCTGGAGTCATTTGCACCTTCCATGATTGCTCTGGCAAGGCCCTCAGCATGCCAGCCTCACTCTGAGAGCTGCCAGGTCCTGCTGGGTCTCTGCATTTTCTCTCAGGTTTCCCTGACTCCAGGAATTCCTCCTCAAGCTCCTTCAGGTATTTTGTGCCAGAACTTGTCATTGCTGCTACTGTCACTGCTGTCACTACATGCTTTGTTGATTGACTAATGTTAGTTTAAAATGAGCAAAAAAAAAAATGTTCTTAAGAAAGGGTAGTTTGTTTTTCTAGATGCAGATGAAAACATGTCTGTAAACTGCTGAAATGTACTACTTTCCTGTTTTGGTCTTTTTTTGTATAACTTATCTACACTGATTTGTTAATTTCAAGTGTTATTATCCCCTCTCACCCTTTGCTAAAGTCTATTACTAATACTTTAAGTCCTTTATCAATGTACTAATCCTATGTAAGTAGGTGCCAGCCTTCTTTCTCTATAGTCTATGAATTTCAGTTCTATAAAGTATACTTAATTTTTTTCAGTGCAAAGATAAATCAAATCTGAATGCTTTATCACCAATTTCAGCTCAGTCTATGATTAAGAATCTACTCTGAAAGTGATCAAGGTGTAGGACTGATCAGTTTATTTTTATTATCAGCTCTTCTTTACTCCTTGATCCTCATAATTGCTTTGGCTAGCTATTCACTCATTTCAAATTATAACTCAGATATGGACCATAGTTATGGACGATATCCACGTAGTCCTTTCTTTAGAAACAACTCACTGCTAACAAAATTTTATTGATCCTGCATTGAGTGGAGTCTCTCCAAGGTTAAAATGCCACCCCTCAACTGTGACAGATGAGTTGACGAGGGATTTAACATTTTAGAATGGGCATAACACAAATGTAACTCTAGTTTCATCTTCTTCTTCCCTCCTTCCTTCCCTCCCTCCCTCTTTCCCTATGGCATGCCTAGGTTTCAGATTTCTGATGAAGAAAACTTAACCATCAGGACATAGTAAGGAGTATTAGCCCCCTCTTGTGGAAAAATACCTTTGATTCTTCAACCTCTTAACATGGTGAATGTTACAGAAAGCATACACATTACATAATGCAACTATACAACTTGTGAATCAGTGGAATACCTATACAAAAAGTTTAAGCATAGTATATTGACTGATAAGCTTACCTGTCAGCAATCATTATATATAGACAATTAATATTAACTCACTGCTTGAGTATCTTCTTGTGTGTATGAGCAAGAATGCATTTCAGTGGTGTTATTTTCAGTCCTTTCCTTAAGAAGCTCCTGCTGTGCTTCTGACTGCCCAGAGCTGGTAGAACCAATGATGGTAATTATCCCTTTGGATGTTCTTTTTGAAAGAATTCTGGTTATAGAAGAGAAGGTTTGAAAAGTTAAAAGGTAACAGGAATAATGTTTCACGAAAATAACTACATTACTTATTTTGTGTTTATTATAAAATCTACTGATTAGGTGGAACTAAATTTGACATTTAAGGCATTTCTATCGACAACATTAAAGAAAAATTCTTTCAACGAAAACTACTGTATTACATTAAAATACACAGTGTAATACCATATAGTGTAAAGGTATTTTATCTAAGATTCAGAGAAGTTACACTAAATACGTACTGCAGTTTGTCTGGCCCAAATTGGCAAAGCAGAAAAATCTCATTGCCAGCTCATTCCAACAGTGACATAGCAATTAGAATGTAAGGACCTTTTAGAAGTTTACGTCATAGATTGGTATTTGGGAGCAGAGCTTGTGGTGCTCTGTCTGATACTCATCTGATATAATAAGGATTTCAGACACTGAAAAACAGCATTCTGGACCTCATGTTTTACAGTTAAAGAATGTAATAGACAAGTATCATGCTAAGAGTTTTCTTCATGAGGAGCCCAGTTCTAACTGATGGCATCACATAATTAACCATATTTCTTTAAGATGTAGTCTTGCAAAACTCAGTTGAACTGCATCAAGCAGTTCATTAAAAAGCATCATGAAAAAGGTAACAGATGGCTCTGTATTAAATATTTGAATATAAATATCTCCTACCCTGAATGTTTTGTCTTTTGTGGATTTAGAGAAATTTACCCTTTTTCAATAATTTGTGGACTGAAAAAGTCTTTTAGCCTGTTTGTGCATGCTAAGTCATAATTTTGGTGAACATGACAGAGGCTCCTGTTTTGTGTTTCTTTTAGGTTTAGTCAATCTACTCTCAATATCCATATTTATCATTATGAGTTGTATTCTAAATTTAGTTTCATTGCAGCCTTAAATATTGCATTAGTGTTATTTTGTAAACAATATGACTGAGATGATTGGTAAATTATATTTGCTATTGTCATGTTGGTTTCATGTTGACATCTGATGCAGTCAGATTTTTTCTCTTTTATAGTGCTTCTACCAGGCTTCAAGGTTATAGAAGTTTTCTTCTTATTAATCCCCACTACAGAGTCTTTTATTTCAGTTCACCCTGTAAGTTTCTCTCTCTAGCTCTAAACTACCACAAATCAAACTCGTACTTCACTTGAATTATAAAAGATATTAAGACCTATTTCAAAACAAATAACTTCCTTGTGACTGACACTTTTCTTTTAACATAATCTACTCTGATTTCTCTTGGCTGAGTTATTTATCAAACTTAGCATTCACCTACTAATCTCTGTTTACCATACTTGATTTGTAAAATATTTTTATTCTGAATTGCTGACATTACAGTTGCTGACTCTTATTTCAATAGAACTGTACACTGCACAAAGAGAAGAGTTCCTCTGAGACATACTCATGCAAAATTCCATTGAACTGAAGGAAATATTTCATAAGCAGAGCAGAAAAGAAAATGAAATCCAATTAAGACTGCAAGAGAGGACTGATAAGATTTATGTGATAGAAGAATAATGTGATGAGGATTTAGGAGGATTTTTGTTTTATTTTCAATTTACAAACATATTGTATGTCAAAGAAAATCTCTGTTTGTAGTAAAACACGGACAATTTGATATATATATACAGAAGAACACACTTCCCCTCATAAATATGCATTTTGATCTCATATTAGCAATGACCTACACATTCTGTTGCATATAGAATAAGATCTCCAAATACCATGTCTCTTTCCATCTTGACTTTGAGCCTTTCCTTTTCCCTCTTTTCCCCTTTTTACTCTTTTTCTTATTTTTTCCCTTTTCATTTTCCTTTCCTTTTTTTCCCTTCTTACTAGAAAAAATGTTTAAACAAATAGTTGACATTATTAATTGAGGGAAATGAAATTAGAAACTTCAATGGTGTCTATAAATGTGCACAGGCATGGGTTTGGAAAGTTTAGCATTTATTTATACATTGTTTTGGAAAGTCTAGCATTTAGGAAGACCAGCATTTCATTAGATTTTTTTTTTAATAATTCACTTGTTCATGTATATTTATCTTTATAGAGTTTATTTCTATAGGTACAACCTGTAAAGAGAAAAACTTCCCCAGCAGAGCACGAGGCATTACCTCACATTGTGGAAAAGTGCCCTTGCACTCCCTCCAGTGGGCAAAGTTAAAGCTGCTAAAGCATTGCTGGATTTTTCCTAAGAAATTACACAAAAAAATAAGCAAACCCCTCACTAACTGATAAGCAAAGCAGAGCAGGTAATTTAACTTATTTTTATGTATTTAAATGAATAAAAATTATTTTTAAGTATTAATACTCATCTAAATGTAGGAAACACAGAATTATTTTCATAGACAAACTATTTAGAGTTAAGGAATAATTGAGACAATGTATAAAACCTCTCACTCTGAGAAAGAACAGACATTGTAAAAAAATACTCTTTTTTAATTCTGCTTTTATTCCTCATTAGAAGAATATTTCACTGAGGAAAGCTTAAAGAATAAATATCTTTTTAATTATAATATGGACCTGAAGACAATATCTTATTTTTGGTTTACATCTAAAACCAGGTTCGGAAGAACCATAATAGTATTTCCAAGAATGGAAGAGGAATTCACTCTAGAGGTTACCAGATAAATAAAAGAAGTACATATAATGTTTCATAACTAAAAATTGTAACTGTAAACCAATTATTTAAAATGCTCTTGCATGCTCTTACTGTTTGGAGTTACCTTATATGACAGTGATATTACAAATCTACTCCAAAATCTTC
This sequence comes from Vidua macroura, assembly GCF_024509145.1. Classification (NCBI taxonomy): domain Eukaryota; kingdom Metazoa; phylum Chordata; class Aves; order Passeriformes; family Viduidae; genus Vidua; species Vidua macroura. The sequence continues at coordinate 29,133,650 of NC_071576.1, read as the reverse complement.
CACACAGACGGATAATTCATGCATCTCTGAAGGTGTGATACTTACTTTCATTGTATTTTTACAGCTACCCATACCATGCATGATTATTCAGTATCTCAAAGCTGTTATCAGCCACTGCACTTTACATGAAATTGTTGCTTTCTGGTCTCTTAACTATAATTCTGTTTTCCCCAAACAGTAAATGCAGCCAAACAAATCTGTTACATTTCTTGGCATTTTTGTTTATTGGCAGAGCTATTGAGATATTTAAAAAATAAATAAACCCCTGAATCATTTAAAAATAAATGGGATGAAAAAATAAGAAAAAATGTTAAAAGTCTCATTGATAAAATAGGTGAATTTAAAAAAAATATGGAAAACTATTCCTTGTTTACCTAGCAATCTTCAAATATGGTGAATTTCTCCCTCTTGATAAACACCTTGAAGGGTATCCAAGGAAATGCTACTGTAGTATTTTCTGTGGTAGGACTCTGCACAACTGAATTATGAAACAATCAGTTTTCAGTGGATTGGTTTCCAGCTGGGAAAATTACTTTGAGTGACAATCCAGCCAATGTCAAGGATGAGGATGTGAATTGCCTCCAATTCTATCACCATGAGCCATAATACAATGTAGGTTATACTATTTGCAATGAATAACTGAGTATCTTTTGTAGCACATGCAGACTGCTTGTCATTTTTTCCTGCAATGAAGTCATGGCTTTCAGCAGTCCAATGGATTACACTGCTATGCCTTAAGAATGGCACAGTCAGTAAAGTAAAAAAAGGTTATTGCATATCACTTGTTTCACAAGAAGTCATCCTACTGAACAGAATACATGGATTTTTCACATAATAGTTTACACTATTAGAACGTGAAACACATTACTAGTGGATGAACCCAAAAGTATTGCTGAATAAGAAAATGAATTTATTTCCTTATTTTGAAATTGAATCAGTACTCATTCAGTGTCTGTATAACAAGGTGGACCAAATTAAATTGTTATGTATACAAGACCATGCTGTTCAATACTTCTGATGAAATATATGTTACTGGGCATCAGAGGAAGTAAAAACTTGAACATTTTTATTTACTTGATATCTCAGGTATTGAAATTGTTGTGTCTCTATCAATTAAGCTCTAGACATTGCTGCTGCTGCAAGTGAAAACAAGGGTTTGTAGGAGTATTCATTCCAGCATGCAGTATAATAGATCTATGAACGTTAGATTTTGGTGTTTTGGGCTTTTGAAAGTTTTGAATTAAATCAGCTTGGAAACATGCTCTGATGAAGCCTAAGTTTAATGAAGGCAAAACAGAAATCTTTTTCATACACAAGAACTTATGTTAAAGAATGAATTAAATGACTCAACATACTGCTTCAGCCACTTTCAGAAACTCTTCTAGAAGCAGATATTTTTTCTCACTTCAGAGAAAATTGCTAACAAACTATCTGAAGTTTCAAAACCTAGATCTCAACTGCATATAGACTCAGTGGAAATTCTGACTGACGGAGGATTGGCTCAATAAAATTGATGGTCATTTACTGAATTTTGCCTTCAGTATGAGTTGTGAGTACTCACAAATTTGCTCTGGTCAGGGAGATGGCTTGGAGAGAGTGCCCATCTGCACTTCCATCAGAGCTGCACTCCCCTGGTCATACCCTTTCCGGGTTTCTGAAAGGACCTGGCTCACAGTGGGCACACTCAGGACTGTTTGCAACTCACATATGACAACTTTTTTACAGTCTGTTGGTTTTGTTGTTACTCTGCAAAGCTTTGTAAGGCTCAGGTTACTCTTGCAGGGCCTCAGGAACTCAAGACCTCTTTTAAACTCTGATGCTATTCAAGTGTTTCCTTGTTATTTTTTTTCAACTCAGTAGCAGTATTCAGCAGTTGCCACAGTCCTGCTTTATTCCCTAAAATTACATGTATACACTACCTTACTGTATCTTTAAAAAACAAAATCCAGAAGATGCTTTATGGACTCATCATATTTTTAACTTCTCCAGAATTTTTATCTGCTTGAAACACACATTCCTCTCTTTGAATCCTAATCCTAGTTGCTAAGCTCTGTAAATTCATTGAAATGATTGTTCTTTCTTAACAAATATACACACATGCAAGTGTTATTTGCTAGACTGTTAGCTGTCAATATTTTTTCTATTCCTTCTGAGATTCACTCTACTGATTGATTACTCTTCTCCATCTTTTATGTATATCAGAGAAGAAAAATCAAATACCTTCATTCATATGTTTCTGGCAAATTCTTTGCTTTCCTTCCCATACCTGCCACAATGTCTTAGTTCTTGCCAATATTTAAATTTGCTTTAAATGAAACATACATGTGTTGGAATTGAAACTGGAGATCAGCTAGGCTGTTAGAAGATTCTGTGCATGCTCTAGCAATAAAGCACATTGTCAGAAACTCTCATTAACAAAATTATTCCTGAAAAAGATCAGATTTACAGTCATTTCACTGTATGAATGAATAGATTTCTCTTTAATTTGACATTTCAGTAGTGACAGGACAGAAACTTTTCCTTTACATTGTACTTAATATATGCTTGCCTGGCTCTAGTTAAGTCTGTAAATCATGATGATTTGTACCAGCCAAGATTTTTTAGGAATTTTATTTATCAGTTGATTGCTTTGACTCAATTACAATGTTTCTGCAAAGTACAGTGGGCCCATATTACTGACGTTTTTATGAAGCTGAGATAGTCAAATTTAAGATATAAGCTCTTTTCTCAATAAGTGAAGAAAGTTTTGGAACTCATCAGGAAGAAAGCAGTGTCCCCATTGGGAAACTAAAAATAAACATTTTCAAGCACTAAAAATGTAGTTTATCTTGCATTTAATATTAATATTGCATCTTGTCCATTGTAATATCATGCAGTAGCAAACAAAAGGACAGAGCCCATACTGTGACTTACTTACATAGCAGAGACTTATCTTTTTGTCACTTTTTTTTTTCCAGTTTGCTGATTTTACAGGGTTTTTAAAATTTTTTTTTTCAAACAAATGTAGATCCCCTCTATTTATTCTTGCCTCCTAGTTAACCTACTTTAGGCTAGAAGTTCTCATCCAACTTTAGTTTATGGAGGCTGAAAAAGAAGTAACACTCTTCTGTACTGGAGATATTTTTAACATATCTGTTCATAAGTCAGATGAAAGTAACAGAGAAGGAATGTGTCCATCTTAGAACCTTATTGAGCAGAAAGGATGACCTTTACTGGCAAAAGTCTTGGGACTGATGTTTTTCACATGAAAACAGAGTGCAGGGACATAAATATGGACAAAAGCCAAGATTTGTTTTGAAATTTTTCAGCTATAAGTTTGTTTTTTATGAAACAAGGTTTCTTCTACAGGAAGAGAGAGATAAAAGATATATGCCCTTTCTAACTCTGCAAGGGAAGAGAGGTACAGTGCTCTGAATTTTCTTTTTGGAGAGGCTGCTCCAGTGAGACGATGTCTGGTAACTGTGGCTGCTCGCCTCTGCCCCTGCCCCAGCTCTAAATCCACATGCGTACACAGACAGGAGCACACATGGCCCAGTGTCAGTGACACTGCTCCTGCCTTGCTGCTCTGGGATACATTTCACTCATTCTCTGCTTCTTGTCTTCATCTGCCCTCTTTTTCACAGAATCACAGAATGGGTCAGGTTGGAAGGGACCACAGTGGGTCATCTGCTCAAGTGGGGCCATCCTAGAGCACACGGCACAGAAATGATCCAGGCAGTTCTTGAATATCTCCAGTGAGAGAGACTCCACAACCTCCCTGCACAACCTGTTCCAGGGCTCAGTCATCTGTATAGTTAAGTTATTTCTCATGCTTAGGTGGAACGTCCTGTGCAACAGTTTCTGCCAATTTCTTATTTTTCTTCTCAAAGAGGCTGTAGAACAAAAATTCTTGAAGATTTTCAGAACTTGTCTTGACAAGACTCTGATCTCATATGAAAATTAGTTCTGCTTTCAACAAATTAGTGGACTAGATGTCCTCCAGATATGCCTTCCAACTTTGTTGTATGTTTCTTTTTACTGAGGTGTACTTTTGCTTAAATGGAATTATACATGTCAATTTACTATATGATTCTAGGTAATTAATCAGAATCACCTGCCCCATTTTTCTGCATTCTTCCTTTATGGGAATTGATTTTTATTTCTGAGTATAAGCACAAGCAGGAATAGTTGTCTTGCAGGAAAAGAAAAACAAGTGTTTTGGTGCAAGAGATCATCTTTAACCACTGTTCATAGTCTGTTGAGAATAAGAGGAATGCCAAAATGGCAAAGAAAAAAAACTGACCAGGCATATGCCTGGTCATTTAACTCACCCTTGTATAATTTCATTTTTATGTATTACCCATGTTGATCTTTGTATTTTACCGTTCCTTGTTCTTGGGGCAATTTTCATGAATTTTCATTCAGCTAGCAATAAAATTGTATTTAAGTGCATTTTTCAGACACAAATTCATTAAATACAGGAGACAGGATGGAACAACCTTTCATGAAAAGTCACAGAAAAAAAAGAGTGCCTGTCATTTTAAGGCGAAATAAATTATAGATGTGACCGTCTTAGATAGTGGGGGAGTGGGCTTGATATTCAGCGTTAGCCTTTCTCTATAAAGACAACGAGAGTTTTGAAAATAATTTTAATGAAAATGAAGTGCATCCATAATGAAGCTTTCCTCTCCTCAATTAAAATCCTCATTGAAAGCCTTCCTACTCTTTCATTCCTAACGTGTTCTGCTCCTGATGCAATGCAGCAGTGATCCATGCTGCCATCTAGTGCCTCTAGGGGAAAACAGTGGGCTGCTGAATTTAGGGTTTTCATGGATGCTGGAAGAATAGCAATTTTTGCTCTTTACTACTGTGATGGCTTTCTCGTTGCCTCAGTTTTAGCCCTGAAATTAAAATTATGGAAACTTGACTTTTTCAAGGGAGTATGCTGTCAGGAATGAGTACAAGTCTGCTCACGGACAAGGAATGGGGATGTGGGAGAGATAGGGAAGAGTAAAACAAGTGATAAACAAGACTGCAGGCAGTAACCAGAGGGGGAAAAAATACACTGATTACAGTGGCAGCTATCTTACTGCTCAGAGAATCAGAACAAGTGCAGTGGAGTGACCATCTGAACCAGAATAAACACAGCAAGAGATATAAGTGAAGAATGTCATAACCTTGAGAATAGAAAAGGTATAGAGAGAAAAGATGAGGGAGAAATGTTTGTGAACTCACTTAAGGGTTTGTGATTTAGCTGTCAGCTTAATATTGGCTAAATAATAGAAATAATTTATATTTTCCAATTAGTGCTTTAATAAATATGCATACATTTATACAACTAAAATTGACTGAAGTCCTTAAAGACTGCTCAGTCAATTACACACATCTGCAAAATGACTAGATTCTCCAAAAGAGCCAAAAAACTCAACCATGGAAAAAGGCATTCATGTGAAATACCACTGAAAATAACTATGTAGTCTATAGAAAGGGTCTCACAAAGCATACTGCATATCAATATAAACATATTGTAAGTCATTGTATTTAATTAAAATAACTATAAGGAAAAGATTTTGAATTCTGATGGCAAAAGAGAAACATGGGTGTATGATTACTTCTCCCTTCTTCAAAACATTTGAAAAGAAGAGCATTAAAAAAAAAAGGCTATGCATTCACATGTACATTTTGATTTGAAATATAGTTTTAAAGGATTTATTTTTATCCTTACAAAAAATTAAGAGCATAATTTTGGTAAAACAGTCTTTCAATATACACCTGTACAATCCCTCTGGGCAATTTGCTATTAATGACAAATTTTCCTTAAACATTAATAGTATTTTTATGAACTATCCTTACTTAGAAAATTGAAGAACAATATTGATTTTAATTAAAATTCTTCCTTGAATTATAAAATTAAAACTCTACCTAAATTTTTAGATACTTGAATCTACAAATATACTTATAATTGCTTCTTTTACTGAAACTAAAATAATATGCAGACAAAGAAACATTTGGCATCCTAAGCAGTTTCAGAATATTCAAAAATTTCTAATTTCCCTTCACAGACAGGCAGCAGACAGGTACATGCACATAAATAGAGACTTGTCTGAAGTTCTCAGACAAAACAGAAAAAAACTATATTGGAAAAGCCAATATTTTTTTCAGTATGCAATTATACAGCATCAAAAATATATAATTGTCAATCACTTAGACAGGACTTTAAAATACCAGTCTGACGTTATAAATGTAGAGCTTATTGCTTCAAATCAGCAGAAGAATATACTTCAAACTTGCCTTACTGATATAAAATATTTGAGTCTACCGAACTGAAATTGATTTCAAATGGACAAATGTACCTACTGAGCTATAAGCATTGTATAAACTTTAGGAATATTTGAAGAGAAATAAGATAAATAAAAACATATTTTCCTTAGAAATTTTAAGAATTACAATGAGGACATTTGAGAAACTTATTTTTTCTTTACACATTTTGGGACTATATCAACAAATAACTGTACATTTGGTGGAATTTTTGTACCTATGTGATTTTTCAGGAGATGTCATATAATGTGCTTTTTTTGTTGGAGAAATTGGTCACAATTGTTTAAGCTTTCACCTCTAAAGGCAATTGCTGTTTTGTCAAGTAGTGCAGATCTCAATAGAAGCTACAAAAGCTACAAAAATATAAGCTTGATTATATTGTGAAATGTCATGAATCAGAATGGTGAAAGCCGAAGAGGGTGCTGGCTGTCACAGGGAACAGTGAGGAGTTCCATAGAATAATGAGAGAGCTGATGATGGCTTAGTCTATGGAAAGCTTTCAGCAAGAAACAGACTCAGTTATCTTTTTCCATCCTCTGAGTTCATGCTTGTATTAGCAACCTTGGTACAACTGGTTGGATGCATAACAAGTGTCTGGGAAAGCCAGGCAGCAAAATCACACATTTTCAGGCCCCTTCTTTGTGTGAGAGGTGTTGTTTACAGAAACATTTACTCTTTCAGAGATCACCAGAGATTCGTTACTATTGTGTTACTGTTCTTCCCTCTGACCCTTTTTATCCTCCATGCTCAGAAGAAAACCCTTTTTGGTTTAGAGAAGCACTTGGATGCCAAGCCACATCTAGTTGAGACAAATTTAATTCATTATGGATATAATTCTGATTTATCCTTCTACATTTATCCTTCTACATTTATCCTACTAGTAAATAATTCAAACAAAACTTTCTAACTATTGCCCCAGTATTAGCAAAGCTAGTTACCTAGTAAATATTGGCACCAATCACTTCTAAAAAGTCAGGGCAGCAATCAAATCTCCATGACTCTGCTCCTACCAACTGCTGGCATTTAAATTCATCAGCTGGAATATAAATATATTTAGCTTTCCATGTTGAACAACATTTTCATAAAAATTTTGACAATGAATTTGTAATTAGCAAAGAGTTTTAACAGACATAAAGAAAAGGTCATATTAATTATTTGCTCATAGTCCGTGTTAGGACAATAAAAAGTAATTTTATTCTTCAGAATAATATTTTTTGCCTGTCTTTGCCTGTCTTTGCCTCTACATCTCCTTCTGTTCCTTTTCCCCCTCTTTTCTTTCTAGAAATTATTTTAGTAGCAAGAATATATTGAAACAGGAAGTTTTACATATGTATGATAAAAAGCAGGCAGGCTTTCCAACTGCATTTGTGTGGATGCATAGACACTTCAGAGTCAAATGTATGTCCTGATGTACAACTCCTCTGGGGTCTGGTGCCCTTAACATTACTTGAAATTTAGCCATTGTTCTCACCCTTGCAAGGAGCAGTCACATCTTCAATCAAGGAATTTAAATGTATATTTCTTCCATCTAAAGAGTTACAGATCAAGAATAATTCACAAACCCTATCACATAATCCACAGATAATGATAAATTCTTGAAAATTGTAGCCAAAGCATGAATAATTCCTGAATGGAAAAACAACCAAAACAAATCAGTAAACCAATTTTTAATGATTAATTTCTCTTTCTAACACATCTGAAATTTGTTATCAAATGTTATTACACAACATTCTGATACATCCACAGTAAAGTCTACATCCAGTATTGAAAAGGTGTCCTTAGTAATGGTCACATGTAACATCTATATCTTACACTGTTGGAGGATTCCATATAGCCCAGTAAACTGTAGTCCTTGGCATAGTGAAGGTATTTGCTCAACTTTTCTGCTTCTTAAAGTTAGTTGCATTGTCAGGGCAACAAGATAATGACCTGATGTGTATGACAGAAAGCTCTGGATGTAGCCCACTGTCTCACTGTAGCAGAATACCTTTCAGTAGCTTCAGTTTGCTAGTCAGGCTAAAAATGCATAACACAACTGAAGCATTGTTTCTGAATAAAATGACAGTAAAATTCAGAAAAGGCTTACAGACTAATTTCAAACAACTATGCTAAGCTAAACTGAGACTCCTTTTTTTTTCTAAATTCCCAATGGACAGAATATCCTTTGAATTCCATGGTCATCTCACAGACCTTTGCATAGTAAGACATTTTTCACACAAGATGCCTGGCTATTTGGATACAATTCAAAAAGAGGCTTACGCTTCAAAAAGCAGGAAAGCTGACATAAGCTTTAGAGTAAATACCAAAATCTCTTATCTATCCATATTTGTCATATGTTATAATCCTTGCAAGAGTGGCCTCCACAATAATAGGAAAATAATCCTAAATATTGGCTTGACAGACTAACAAAGGCATTATACATAAATGGTGGTTAGGGAACAGTTATGGGGGGTTTAAGCTTTCTAAATTATAAATGCTCATTTATATTAAAATGTACGTGAATTTCCAATGGGAATGTCTCCTAACACATAAAAGTCCTACTTCAGAGGACTGATTTTTTTCTCTAGCATATATGAACAAGAAATTGCCCCAGAAATTCCTGGGTTTCTACCAGGGCAAGGACAGAAGATTTCTGTGTCCCACAGTATTTTTTTTGCTTTTTGTATTAGATATTATTTTTATGGCAAAACATATACTTTATGTATGCATAATTCTAAACTGTCTGATCTTCCTCCCAAATTCTGCTGTACAAAAGAAATTACCATTGATACTTTTCTAAATGCACTTCTAGGGAGATATTTCATGCTATTTCTATAGTTTGCCATATATAAACCATGTGTGATGGTTTATACACTGTGATTAAACTCTAGACTTTTTTCCTTCCTATTACCTGAATTAGTTTAGTTTCCATACTAAAACACTAATACTTTTAAATAGATTTGTATTTTCCTAAGATAATCTATCATTTATTTTAATGGAATCATTTGAAAGTATCAGTTTTGAAAATTCTTCCTTTGAAAAACACACTATTAAAATACTAATTATACAAGCTCACTTGAACTCAATGTGATTCCCCTGCTAATTTCCATAACAGAACACTTTCCATACATGTCACTTATTCATAAAAACTGCTCCTTTTATACAACATAAATAAATATAACTCCTTGAAGTACTCTCCAAAATAGACATCTCTACCTTAACACCTTCCCTCTAAATTGAGAATTACTTGCAGAGTCAGCTGAGAAACCTTGAGAAATTCATTATCTCTGGGAGAAGGTAAGGTATATACTTCCTTTTCCCAGCATCATTCTTACGTGGCTTTGCCTTTCTCTGTGAATAAAGAGGATGCAGTTGATTCAGCTGGTGAAGGAATGAGTCAGTGGTAGAACTAAAGTAAATGTAACTTTTATCTTTCTGTACTTATGTATTTAGTTGCATAAAGGAAAATTTTAGTGCAACATAATTTAGATAAAATTTCATCTATATCATAGCAGATGTACTTCATAGATTTTGAGATAATTGTAGGAAGTATTTGAAAGCCAATAATATCTATTACCATTATTAATATGATTTCTAAAATGAAGATATAATGATTGTGTAATCACAATAGACATTAAATACATATTGTACATAAATTTTCATGGGCTAGGATATACTGTATAGAACACCAACAGAAACTACAAAAAAAGAACACAGGAAGGAAGCACATTGCTACTCTCCATCACTTATTTAATAATTAACACTAATATTTTCCAGCAATTTTTCTTTCCTTTTTAAAATAGATTTCTATCCACTATATGAAACACGTTTTGCTATGAATTTTCTTTTCATAAGTAACATCTCACTAACATACCACAAAGAGGTGCTCTAAACCCACAGTAGCTGTTGAGAGCAACTCTAGTAAGAACAGATAAAACTGCTGCAAGCTCGCCTCAAGGTAGGGTTTGTGCTTTTAGTACTCTGTTTTTTAAGTAAAAATATTTCTCATGGCAGTCATTGCAATAAAACTTGTGTCCAGCAGTCAGAACTTAAAATAATGAGATTCATAGCTGTCACCACATTAACAAGTCAGGTGAGATTTATTCTGTGAAATATATTTAGGCAGAATACTCAGCTATCGATCATCTCATTTTTCATAAATAATCTATTCAGTTGAATAGAATGTCTTTTCTTCCCTGAAGTAATAGCTATGTAATGAGTGATTTGTCTGGCACAGTTTTACAGAGGTTTCTGTCCTGACAACTGTGGTATACGTGTTTAAATACCATTTTTGTGAATAATTCTGTTGTCTGCAGCTTCTTAACTTGCATATGTAAAGATAAATATATATACAAGTCTTCACAAAATCAGGAATGAAAAATTAAACTTCCCTCAAGATCTAATTTCTAAATCTTCCTTCAATCCAACTGAAATTAGTTATGTAATCCCAGCTAAGTTTTAGCAATTTTTCTGAATCCCATCACTGTTCCTACTATCAGAGAGGGAAAGTGTGGCTGAGGCAGAGAACCCTGAACACTGCATTATTCCTCATCTCTATCACTTCATACTAAAACAAATGGGGATGAAACTTGATTGCAGTCTCTGCAAGAAGTGTATGACTTTGACCTATTCAATCAAAGGAAGAGTCACCTGCTGTAATGGCATCATTTGTGGGGTCTTCATGTAGGTCTACAATTACTTCAAGGCCACCGGAAGTAAAAAAATCTGCAATTCGAATTCTTGAAATCTGAACTTACGCATACCACTGAAGGAGTATTTTTTCCATTTTGAGGGGAAATCTGGATCTGAATAAAGAAAGAGTATAGTTCTAGTTTATTTGAAAATACTACTTGAACAGCTCTATTTTTAGTCATCATTTTTTTCTGAATACAATTTAGAAAGTGATGTACATAATACAGAGTGTGTATTATGAGATGTCTTCATTTTCTTTTATGTAAATTAAAGTTTATCTATATATTGGATAATTAACTGTTGTCCCAATGGACCTGTTTACTTATGAAGAGATATATTTCATTCTTGAGACACTTTAATTTCAACTTCAAAATTTAGCTCTCTATTTGTATTCAAATGTGAAAATATTTGGATGCTTTGGAGCATTCAATTTGAAAATTTTCAGTTGTGATTAACACTTTGCTTCCATTTTATCTGTACTGTAAAGAGTCAGTTCTGTGTTTTGAAAGTGTACTGTCTGTGGTAATCAATATTTATAATTGAGAAAGAAAGAAAGAAAGAAAGAAAGAAAGAAAGAAAGAAAGAAAGAAAGAAAGAAAGAAAGAAAGAAAGAAAGAAAGAAAGAAAGAAAGAAAGAAAGAAAGAAAGAAAGAAAGAAAGAAAGAAAGAAAGAAAGAAAGAAAGAAAGAAAGAAAGAAAGAAAGAAAGAAAGAAAGAAAGAAAGAAAGAAAGAAAGAAAGAAAGAAAGAAAGAAAGAAAGAAAGAAAGAAAGAAAGAAAGAAAGAAAGAAAGAAAGAAAGAAAGAAAGAAAGAAAGAAAGAAAGAAAGAAAGAAAGAAAGAAAGAAAGAAAGAAAGAAAGAAAGAAAGAAAGAAAGAAAAGAAAGAAAAAAAAGAAAGAAAGAGAAAGCAAACTCCAAAATGGTATTCTGGCCACTATGATCTATATTTAGTAATATTTTCAAACAGGTATGAGTTTTATTTCAGCAGGCACTACTCATCTATAATTGAAATATCATTTGTGCTAATCAAAGTCTGCATGGTGATATAATTGTTTTGAAAGCAGCACAGCACTGGAACACACAAATTATTTTGGATCTGCTAGTTAAATAGGAATTTAATCTGAATTCTCAATTCTAAAATACACAGACTTACTGTACAGGTTCCAGCTAAACACAGGATAGATGAAGCACAAATACAGATATAGCACAATAGAGATATGACCAGCAATATTACAGATATCAAAGCAAATTTTTGTAATTGAAGTAAGATAAACATTAACTAATCAATGTATATTTATATTAATACCTATACTTTTCAGACTGTACATATGTATCAAGTATTTGAATGATAATACCGTGTTCAAATTTTTGCCTTGGTACCTTCATTGGGTTTCTTTTTAAGGGCTGATTAAGTATTTCATTCTATTATCTTTTCTGTCTAGATGATTGCTAATTGAAGGTTCTTGAAAGGCTCTCTGACTATAGAAAGCTTAGGCTGCATTGCCTGAAGTTGCATTAAGCAGAGTCTCATCAGCATTCAGCACCACTACTATAGCGTAAAGCCTGGAAGAAGTGGGAAAAATTACCTACTGAAATATAAGAAGAGAAGATGAAAAGAGGCCAGCAAGAAGAAAGAAGAGCTCCTCATTTCTGTTCTGAAGCTTCTTTTTCTAATGGATCTCCCTCCCAAGCAATGTTGCGAATGGCAGGTGATGTGTTCTGCAAATAGATCAGCAATGTCACTTCTAAAATTGCACTTTTTGGCATTCTGGTGTTGAAGCAAGTCAGCTGGTAGCCAGGCTTTATCCAAGGCTGTATTACAGAAAAAGAGTATATGTTAGATCATCTAGCAGCAATTACAGTAAAACACCTCTGGCTTGGGACAGAATCACTGTTACTGTTGCTTCCTGCAGTGAATTCTGTCACGATCATATTTGCTTCCTTTTTCACTCCCAGGTGTCAGATATACTTGGCTAAGGTTATTTTACTGGGTTGAATTAGTTCTACAACTTCTTCAGACACTGAAGTGACTGTTATCTCTCCAACCATTTTCAAACATTGAGATCTCAGTGAAAAATTACAAAGATATATATTGGATTATATTTTAAAAGGTATTGCAAAAGTAATGAAATAAATTATGAGATATCCATTGTTAGACTTGCTCTAGTCACAGATGTAATATTTTTCTTCTTTCATTTTTTTTCTTTTTGCCATAATAATCACTGCAGCAAGTTGTGAATGCAATGGACCCCCCTGCTATCTATGACGGAGACAACACAGAAATTGATTTATCATATTGATTTATGATTTTCTACTGTGCAAAATTCAGGTGCAGCCATAAAATTTTGCTGGTTTCAGAAGTCTCTAGAAAGAAAAAAAAAGGAAGCAAGGAAGAAAGGAAGAATAAAGATAATCAAAGGAAGAAAGAATAGGAAGTACCCAAACCATAATTTTCCCCTTATCACGTGTAAAAATATAAAGGAAATTTGCATGTACACGGATACTATAATGGAGTATTTAGTTGTTATTTACAGTTTGTGTAACTCTTGCTCATCTGACTAATTTTCCAATACATTTGTATGCTCCTGTTTGTGCCATTTATTGTTTACTCCCTGTGTAACTGTGTGATTTATGTATTAATGTTCTGTCATAACTTAGGTCTTATGCAGCTTCATGAATTATTTTCACAGGCTATCCAAAGAACCTAGAAATACTGTAAGGATAACCTATGATTTTTCAATGAGGCCTTTCCCCATGATGAGCCTTCAAAGGGCTTCAAGAACAGGAGAACAGAACTGCTGTTTTGCGAGAAATGTGGGGCAATGGTCAAAGCACACATGACATTATTACAAGTTCAGTGGACTATGTGGAGAGGTTGGGTGATGGTGTGAAGGCTTGCAGCTGCAGCAGGGACAGACTGAGTAAATGCAGGAAGAATGTGGTTTGTTAAGGAAAATGGGAGAAAGGATAATAAAAATATTCATATAAAACAAGGAAAGTAATTAGGAGTTCCTCAGGCTTTTTCTGTTGTAGCCTCTACCCTGTCCTTTTGTCCAAATCACTGCCTTGGTATCCTTGGCATAAGGACATTTCTGTGCTATTGAAGGCAGAGTTCCCTTGCTCCTACCCACATCTTCATTTCATCAAAGCTTGACTTTACTTGGAAGGCAAAGAACAACCTCATTGATCCAGAAAATCTGCTTCTCATATCTTTAAGGAAAGCATATTAGAATTCTCTGATTTCTCATTCTTTCAGCAGGTGTAGAAAATGACAGGGATCCAGAGGTCAGGTCCTCACTAGGGAAACTGATTGCCTGCAGTCTTCTTAAAATCCAAAGGAGGTACACACAGTATTGCAGGAGGAAAAATGAAAAGATTTTTCCCTTACTTCCCTAATGTCTTTGAAAAGTCATCTCTGCTCTAGCAGCAGCAATAAAGACTGATTCCAAGGAAAAGATCTAGCCTTATGCTGGAGCTTAATAATTTTTATGTTGTGATTTTCTGCTTTCATGTAAATCAGATAAAGAGGTAGAGTTAATTGTTCAATCTCTTTTCAAATCATTGATACCACTACTAGACATCATTCTGAATCCTCCAGGACTATGATTAACTGATATTATTCCTTCCTGAATATACCATCCAGTAATATAGACAGGAAAGGGAAATGGATGTTTAAGTCCAAGCCTCTATGATGAAGCCATATTTTAATGTGAAAGCTGGGCTTACAAAAGGACATTCTTTACAGACCAAGAAAGTATGACTTTCTATATGAATTTTCTATTCTGATTCTTCTTTTCTTTTACACTTTTATACAATAATGTACTTTAGTATCTTCCAGGAAAGTACTAAAAACAGGAGTAACATCTGTTACTTGGTAAAACTACTATTCCTGCTGCTGAGTTTGTTGTTTTGTTTTTTTTCTCTACTATTGTATTATACCATAGATATCATTCAGTGTCTCTCTGAGAGCAATTTTTTTCCTTTTTTATTTTTTTCTGTGTGTGAATTAGGAACATGATACACCTCAACTGACATTTCTAAGCAAAAAAAAAAAAAAAAAAAAAAAAAGAGAAAATCACATACCTGTGTGCCAGCTGCTGATGCCTGATGATGCACCGTTTCAGCATTCAATGTAAAATAGGGTCTATTTTCTGTTAATCTGAACTTAATACATGCTGTGACTGAATCAGCAGCAACTTCCTTATAAAGCAGTGTGGCAACCAGTTTTTGAATGCTGCAAAACATTCTAACAATTTTAATAATTTCTACAACAAAAAACAAGCTCTGTTCAACAGTTGTAAATGAATGGAGAAAGACACATGAAAAAGGAGAAAGAGTGTAAGAACCCACATTTTCCATTCCTGTCCAGTCTTGCCTTAGTAAGTTCCTGATGATCTCTTTGAAGTACAGGTATAGTCTGAGAAGCTGCTCTTGGCTTTGAAGGTACAAGCACACTTCACTGTGTACATATGCACATGACTTCAAATGCAGTAGCAGATCATAAAAGGCATGTGGCAATACAGACTTGTATCTGAGGAGTGGGCTGAACTCTCACAATAACTCAAATATACTTGAAATGTAGATCACTGCTGTGAGATAAGATGAGTGGTCAGGTTACAAAAACAAATGGGACAACAGTATTGAAGAAATAATAAGACTATGAAGTTACAAGGCATTATAAAACTAAAAGGCTTGAAAACTTAATTCTGCTTTGATTAGGGTTGTCTGTTGAGACAACCAAGGCCTGTTGAACTGGATCACAGACAAGATATGCTTGTATTGATGGTGTGCTCAATAAATGCTATTCTTTCTCACCTAAGACTGAAACGTCTTTTTTATTAAATTAACAGAATCTAGGATCTTATCTATTGATGATTTAAATTAATGTGTTCTGATGAGGAAACAGGATAAGCAGAGCAAAGAGAATACTCCAGGTAATCTCCATTCCATTAGGATAATGTGTCATTGCTTCACTCCATTTTGTCATTTGCTTAGGTAAGTTTGTTTGATATTAAAGGTTAATATACACAGCAGATGAATTATACATCAGCACTTCATGAACTGGAAAAAGGTTCTGAGTGATAATGCATAAGATGTAGAAATTAAGAATTCCAAATGAGAATTCCAAAAGGCAGTTAATAGTTATCTGTACAGTTTACATCTTTTTAGAGGTTTTTTTGTCTTACTCTTTTTTTTTTTTTTTTAATCCTATGTGACATGCACACATGAAATTGTTTCTCATTATTACATGTTCTGACTACTAACTAATATACTGGGAAATAACAGAGAGTATATTTTTTCAGAACATCCCAGAACCTATATAAATCTGGACAGAGTGTGTCTCTCCTGAATGCAGAGATCTGGAGGAGAAATTCTGACTTGATCCAGAATGACTGACTCTACATGTCAGGAACACTGCAACTGGGCCAAGACGATGAATAAGCCATTTTGCTTTTCAGAATGGTCAGTTAAATGCTGTGGAGAATACAGCAACTAAACTGCTGCAACACTCAGGCTGGCACATTTTCAGTGACGGTGCTATCTACCTCTACACTGCATTGCAGTAAAGAATGTAAACTTTAACTTGGAATGTGATTGAAAGGGCTGTGAGCAAGTTGAGAGTGTTCTAAACAAAGCAAATTTCCCTTCATTTCATGAGCTGCAATGGTCGAATCTATTCCCATAATGCAAAATTGTTGCTGTAGGAATTACTCTGGCTGGGTTTAGGTCAACTCGTTTATCTCTGTTGGGAAAAATACAGAATGACTGTATTCGTTGTCAAATTCATACAGTGAAGAAACTGGAAG
Organism: Vidua macroura; assembly: GCF_024509145.1. Classification (NCBI taxonomy): domain Eukaryota; kingdom Metazoa; phylum Chordata; class Aves; order Passeriformes; family Viduidae; genus Vidua; species Vidua macroura. Next base: position 29,116,875 of record NC_071576.1, on the reverse strand, counting down.
TATGGTACTTCATGTACTTGCCAAATGATGCCATCATTTATTTTTGTACATTGCCCAGGATTTACTTTCTGGGTGATTTAATTTTCCTTTCCTCAAGACAATTTCTATGGAAAAGATTGTGGCAGAAAATTTGCAGAGCTACTCTCTGTTCCTACCTTTCTTCTAATATAGTTAATCATCAGCCTCAGAAAATGTTTGATATTGTAAATCAGTTATGTGCAGCAGAGGCGCTTAGGGAATAATATTTTTATTTGTACTCTCCACAATACTGCTATAATTTTCTACAGGCTGGGTGCTAGAGCCAATTTGTTTTAGGTTGAATTAGCTGACATTTCCTTTTGTACTCAAAATTCAAAGAGTACTTTTTCCACCAAGGGTAACAAAATTCTGTGTCCTGTCTGTTTTTTAAATTCAAGGTATTCCTTTTCCCAAAGAGTTACATATTGAAAAAGTTAGAAAGTAGCTAAGTGTAAAAGATTAAGAATGAAACACACATAATTAAAGAACCATCATCCCAACTTAGGGTAAAATGATGTTTTTGCCCCTCTCTTTTGATTCTTTGCTTAATTTAGCGTGCCACTAAATTTGAAATGAAACCATCTGTATGAATAACAACACTACTTTCACCTCTTACTTTGGAGAATTATCTAGCACTGTACATTTCAGCTATAAAATTGTTAACACGCAAGGCCAACATTTAGAATGAGAGAGACAAAGAACTTACTGTAGCTGAAATTATCTGAGTAATGTAATTCTATTGTTATTAATATTAGTCCACTTCATCCTGTTCACCTGAAACTCAGGTATGGCATTGCCTCTAGGATTTATTGTTAAACATTAAAACTCATACCATGAGTCCTTTATAACCTCTCATAAGATATTCAGCATCTCTACATAGCTTTGAAATCTGAGTATTTGCATCCCAAAAACTTTTGGCACTAGTGAAGCTCCAGGAAAGTTTCCTTTTCCCTGATGACGTATGTTAGAAATAGATTTCTCAACAGAAAAGGACTTCAATTAGCAGCCAAAGTAAAAAATTCATTCAAACTATTCAAGCTTAAAATTATCTGCAGGTTGATGGATATGGCACTATATATAAAATTTCAGCAGATCCTGATTTAGGATAAAGCTGAATTTATGCCAGAAGAACAAATATTTTTTAATTAATCACACATATTTCTCTGATAATTAAAATCGAGTTATGGGCCAAGGATTACAGAAACACTAAACAAAAAAATTGGATACTTTTAAGACATCCAAACTGGGCTGTTGGCCTCTGCCCAACTGGAATTTTACTGTGACATTGGATAGAGTTTGTTAGGAAAAGAAAAAGGAAGGAAAAAAAGGGTTTTGCTCCTCAGTGAGATAGTGGGAGACATTGGAAGAATGATTAGGATAATATAAACCTGTAAAGTGAAGTGGGTTTTAAAAACTGGGAAAGAATGAGGATAACTGAATTTAAAACTTATGTTTGATTTTATTTGGTGTCTCAGTCAGACGTCTTTAAGGATACCAGATTCCTCGATCTGGTGTGTCTCCTAATTCAGGAGAGCTGATGGTCTACATTAATTCTTGTTTTATTTTATTAATAATAAAAAATGAGCCCAAGTAAAGACAAGAGAATGAAAAATATGGCATATAGTGAATGTAGATGCTTTTTATTTTCTGGCTATTACAGAGCATAGAAAATTTCCGCTTTAAAAATATAAACCAATATCACCAGTTTCTCCTTCCTCTCACTACTACTAAAACAGAAGACTAATTTTTAAAATTCATTCTGATACCAGAGATTGCTACAAAAAAAAAAAAACCAAAACAAACAAACAAACAAAAAAAAAACCCCAAAAAACACAAAAAAAAACCCCAACAAACAAAACCCTATTTCTTTTCTTAAGAAAAAAAAAAGAGAAGTTTCATTAGGTTATTTTTTAAACTTACCTCAGTCATCCTGGAATTTTCAAATTCACTCTTCAAGGACAAATAATTTATTTGCAGGTTTTTTTACTCTTCTCAGTTTCTTAATTCTGCAGGGAACTGTGTAGATAATGGGTTTTCATGTAGGTATATTCAGAGACAATAAATATTTTCTGTATAGCAGTGGCTGTATCATTAGATTTTTGTCCTCCTCTCTTAAGTAACTTGATATCAAGATCTGCCAACTTGTCACTTGTTATGATCTTCTTTTGAGATAACTTGTTATACTTCTCTCTTTGCCTTGAAATCAACATGATAGGTTTGATACATATGAAATATTTATAAAATGTAATAATTTCGAGAAGCTTTTCTGTTTGTTGTTACTGATGAACATTTTTAGGTACAGTTCTGTTTTACACTGAATTCTGAGCATAACCATTTAGGTGCAATAGTTTATGTCTGTGAGAAATTAGACTCATGAACATTTATTTTCTGAACATTGTCATGACTAGATTTCTGTAGAGTAACTTCTCATTTACATTAATTGAAATTATATTTAAGTCAGCTCATTTTCCTTGCACAATTCAGTAGGGGACAGCATAGAAATTAAGTCTAAGCACTGATCTGAAAATTTTTATATTCAGTTTTCTCATTTTTCAAGTCTGCTATTTTGCCAATATTTGGCAATTAGCATAAAATAATATTTCTTTGAAAACTGAGAAACCCAGAGTTCTTCACAGGCACCCATGATCTTTCATTTTGGACTAGATTCCTATATGAGCCACTTCTGGTGTCATTGGATTCTGCTGAATAATATAGCTCTTAAATAAAAGTATTAACAGGTTTTCTTTTTTCTTGCCTGTTTTTAATCAAAAGAAAACTTTTCTACAAGATTTTAGTTTAACAGCCAGTATCTCCACTCTGTGTGGAAATGTCACAAAACCAAATTACATTTGTACCTTTTGTAGTCCCTCAATAGTATTTGAAGAAGCATCATGAACAAAAGAACATTCTCAGGATGGGCTAATGCAGCCGCAATATGGTTTGCTTATATATATATTAAAAAAAAGAATTAAAAAATTGTTTATTTTGTCTATCTACAATAGACATGCCTATTTAAAAGAGGAATGAAACATCTTTTTTGGATTAAATTCAAATATATCAGCATTTGGAGTATGATCAAATTGCACTCATTAATTTTGCAAGTGACATGAAACTTGCGAGTGGTGGGGTGGGAAGTGGACCAGGGCTTCTGTTCAGAGGCACCTCACATGGCTGGAAGAATGGACTTACAGGATAACTTTGTAAAATTTAGCATAGGCAAATGCAATGTCCTGCACCTGGGAAGTGAGACCTTCTTGAGACAATGCAGGCAAGAGACTGACTAGCTAGGGCACAGCTCTGTGGCAAAGACCTTGGGGCCCTCAGGAAGAAAGAGACCTGAACATGAGCCAACATATTTTCCTGGCAGTAGAGAAAGTCATCACTATCTGGGGTTGTATTCACCACAGTAGAGCCAAAGTTTTGGGAAAGTTATTATTCCCCTATACATGACACTTCTTAGCCCATGCTTAGGTACTGTGTGCAGTTTGGGTCTCAACTTACAAGAAAACTTGAGTATAATTTGCAGAAAAAAAGCTGATAGACTCCAGAGAACCAGCAAGATAACTGGGGTATGGAGCACATGGCCTGTGAGCAGCAGCAGAGGGAACTGGGGTTGCTTAGCAGGAAAAGAGCTGGCTTGAGAGGGATCTGGTAGCAACCCAACAATACAGCTGAGGAGGAGATTGAGCAGAAGGCCAGACTTATGCTGGGTTTTTTTTCAGTAGGAGACCCATAATATGAAACCAATGACTTTGTAGAGTATGATTTGTCTAATATAATACATAGAAATTTGATTATAAAATTATTGTATTGTTAATCTCTGCTGAGTTTTAGGGGAGTGTGGGGATGTCATTTGTTAATAATTTTGAACATCTAATTTTCCTTTCTAAGAAGTCAATAGCCAGGAAAAAATAAGACTGAAAGAAGCCTTAGTGAAATCTTTACATAGATATAAAATAGTTTCTTATCTTTTTACTTTGGAAGCTTTGAGCAGCCAACTATTTTCCAGCATAGCTATTGACACTTCAAAATACCAGAAAAAAACCCTCTTAAACGAGCATAAAAAGAGGTTTCCTGTACTCACTGTGTTTTCATTTAATATTCTTGATATTCATACATTATTTCAATAGAATGTAATAATAGTAGATTTCTGTATGACAAGAGCAAATTTTCATTTAAAGTAAGACCATCCATTATAATCAGAGACAGGGTACTTGAACTGAAGATCACTATTCAGTTAAAATAAAAAATAATGAAAGTGTCATCTTTAATAGAAAATGTCATATGAATGCATGAGAAGTACTGCATATTCAAAATGTTTTCTATAAGTCATGTATGCAATTTTAGATTTTAGAGCTTAGAAAGCTCTTTACTGTATTTTAGTTGGCAGGGGCACTACACACTACATCTATATTTTTATTTTTATTTTTTTTAATTTTTATTTTTATTTTTATTTTATTTTAATTTTAATTTTAATTTTAATTTTAATTTTTATTTTTATTTTTATTTTTATTTTTATTTTTATTTTTATTTTTATTTTTATTTTTATTTTTATTTTTATTTTATTTAATTTTTTTTAATTTTTTATTTTTATTTGAGGCATTAGAGTCCATAAAGCTATGTAACTATGTTTTATTTGACAATAGACAACCACAGAAACAAATATGCATTAAATGCACAAAGTAATTATAAATGGAAGTGGGCAGGCAGAACATAGAGCTGTAATTGACTCTAAGGATTCCTACAACATAGAAAATTTAGAAAGGACTTGGAATTGTCATCGAGTATCAGTGTCACCCCTGGACTACAGATCAAAACCTTGGGCTTAGTTGGAAAACAATAACAAAAGAAAAAAAAAAATTTGTGACCTCATTATTTGGTACAGCTTTGTACATTAAAAAATTCTCAAACAAGAAGGCTAGCATGACATTTCATAACTATGTTCTCAATATTATAGATAGAGTGCATTTTAGATTATAAAATGTTTATAGAGAAATGAAAAATAGTACAAATACCTAGTCATCATAAGCCTGTGGTGAAACAAAAAAGAGTTAAAGGTTTTATTTTTTATCTGTTAATCGTACTTATATATTTCTTGTTATAAAGAAGGACATGAATCACCAAGAATCATAACAATATTTTTAAAATCTGGTTTATTTCCCACCTTCATTCATACATACATTTTTTCATACGCATTTCAATGAATGTTCATCATTCAAGTGTCTGGAAGACAAAAACTTATTGTCACACATGTATTATTCTGTAACAGACTTAAAAATTGGCGCATCAGCTGTAAAATGAACCATCAGTCTCCAGACCAATGGAACACTTTACTGCCTTGGAAATTCTCTCTGCAATCTCTACTACACCCTCATGCATTTTGCTAAACTGAGAAAGGAAGAAGAAAAGGTGGGATTTGCTATGAATGAATGCATATTCATCAAGAGGATATTTCTTTGGAGAATTTTTGATGCAGACTAGGCCTAGGCTTACTGGCTGAGGCAGGTCTTAAAATGCTACAAAAGGCATTTCTTCACTGTCACAGACTAAAGAGGAAAATTAGGAAATTTACTCCCACTAGCCTGAAGTCCAATTTGTGAACACTATACAAGTTCTCTCTGAATCATATGAAGAAATGCTATTTATGACTGTACATTATAGTTTTTATGGGCTTGGAATATAAAACGGGTTCTGGAATGAAAAAAATAAATTAAAAACTCAAAGAAGTAATACTTTCCAACCCAGTATCTTCTTGTGATTTTTGTGTCAGGGTGTACAATAGGGTGAGGTTTAAATGGTTTATCATTGGAACAACAACTAATTTTAAAAAAATCCAGGGGAAGTTTTAGACTGAAACCTATCAGAAATGACATACTAGTCAGCAAAAATTAAATATTTAAAGAATTTGGTCTTGATGAAAAATTTGGGCTTTACATATCATGAGGTACATAACACTAAGGGAGAGAGACAACATTTGTTAAAACTGCTAAGAGACTCCACGATTAACCTTAGGAACCTGTGGAAATATTAATATAGTTAAATGTAGTGTGAAGAAGGATCCTATACCTCTAAGGTGGGCAAATGCTGTCTTCAGTATCCAAATATTTCACCAGTGAAATTGTGCTGTCCTAAATTGTCCCTGGCCCCTTAGGCTCCTGTAGTTTCTTTGTTTTCATATTGCAATCATGGATTGCATTTTTTATGTAGTTTAACAAATTATATTTATTTTCTAATATCTCAGATGTGTTGTATTTTCTATGTATATAATATAATCTTATTTAGTTTTGGTAACTTGGTGGCTTCCTTGATGTTTAGCAGTACACAACATATATATTCAAACAGAATAAAGTAGAGTCTAACTTGAGTGACTAGTCATTCTAGGTTTAAAAGCATGTTAAGAAAATTTGTTTCTGAACTCTTAGGAATAAAGCATTTGAAAACTCTATTTTCAAACTTTTTATATCTAACAGGTCATTATTGGATTGAACAAGGTTCTGCTAAACAGAAGTTACAGCAGTTTATTCAAGATCAAGATTCTTTGTCTTCACTTGAGTCCAGGATGAAGCTCCTTTATTTTTGCATGTGCAATGAATACAGATAAAGGAGTTTCGATTTTTTGCTTTCTGCATCAGGAGCTTGATCCAAGGCCAGCTCTGAGGAAATGCTCCTATTGATTTCAGTGGTTTTGGATCAGACTTTAATTCTGTTGTGACTGGATTGAAAACCAATATATTTACCTCTTTGGAATTCTACTGATGTAGTGTCTTTTGAAGGGTTTTGTTTAATTCTTTTCTTGTTGCAATTCAGGTAATTATTCAAATAATTCAACTTATTTCCTATTTAACATATTGTTATCAGCTGTCAAAATAATTAAATACTCAATATAAATTTAAGCACTTAAACTGACAAAAATATTGCTGATAAGAATAATGGAAGAAACAGAAAATCAGGAAAAAAATTTACAAGGATAATTCAAACCATTTCATCTGTAAATAATGAGAATTTAATGAAGTTGATATCCAAAAAGGCTCTCACTTCTTACAGTATAAAGCATTCATTTTTCACATTAATTGTCTTTTTAGTAACATTTTTAGGACCCTGAAAAGAAAACATTTATGTGCCTTTAAGTTGTTTTCATGGAACTTTTTCTCTGGTCCTAGAAAAAACGGTTCACCTATGGACTTCTGAAAAAAAAAAAAAAAAAAATTCAAAGCTCAGGAGACTCATATCCTGTAAACAGTAGACTGGCTCTTTTATATGAAAATCTGAAGCTCTGAATTCTCATGATATAGAACATGCCCTTAGGATAAACTTTGTATAATACCAAAATCTAGAGTCAGTAAAGAAATAGGAAATAATAGTCACATTATGGCACTGGTCCACATTATTTGGACATTGTTCTTTCAGATCAAAATAGCACAACTCTTGGGAAAAAAAAATTACGCTGATTAGTGATTAAATCCACAGGTAACACCACCAGTGAAAGAATTGTTCCATCTGCCCTAGACACCTACATTTATTGAGATGAATTATCCCCTGGAAGTACTGGGCTCTCTCTGTTTACTATAGAAAAGTCTTCAATAGATAAATTAAATGGTATGGTTAGCTCTTAGAAAGACAAAATTAGGTAAATTGAGATCCATGCTGGATACTAATTCAACTGTGTGAAGTATCTCCTAATAACTTATTAAATAAATCAAAAGAAAACAGTTATGTATACTTTGATACAAGAAGCTGGGACTATATGTGCCTCTTTGTGAAATATTTCTTTCACATGTTTATTCAATGCATTCAACTAAAGTGTTTCTTTAGTTTATTTTAAACTATATAATAGGGAAAAATAGGGGGTGGGAAAGATGGGGAAAAAAACCTGAGAGCAACAAAAATATCAGGAATTATAGTGAGGAAGAAATTACATGGTTTAAGATTAAAAAAAGGACAAAGATGATACTGTGCAAAACTGAAAAATAGATGGCAGGCTGCTGATGCATAGCTCTGAGCAGCTATCTCAGTTACCTGTCTCTGTTGAAAAAGGCTTATTGCCAGCACATCAGCACATCACTGAAACCTGCAGTTGAGAATGCTCCAAATGGGCACCCTTAAATGGGAGCTTGGTGTTCAAGCAAGAGCACAAGATTTATTGAAGGGATTAAGGTAAATTAAGCAAGCGGAACACAAAAAAACCCCAGTTTTGAGATAATGAAAGTTTTAAAGAGCATGAAAATATTTTGGGTCTAGAAATCCACAAAACCAAACATAAGGTTGAATTTTAATCCTGACATTTTAAGAAACATCAAAAATAATCTGGATGTTATCATGAAAGACATAAGGGTCATTGTAATCAATATTTTTGCTTATGTCATCCA